>NC_142355.1:3317500-3497500 GCF_059441175.1 Urocampus carinirostris
GTGGTGCTTGTCGTCGATTTAAGGTGAAAATCAACACAAAATTGGTCATTTCTTAAGGGTCAGTAATAAGTTGAAACATAACGCAGAAAGTGATAACAACGGCAATAATTCCGGCATGAAAAAACGGCGGAGAAATTCTTCGGAAGATCGCAGGGGCAAGGAAAACATGTGTGTCGAAGCGAACGACTCGATGAAAGAAAACAAAATAATTACAGGGAACATTGGTGCACAGACTCCTATCTGTTTGTCCCTTTAAACAAAATAATTCTCCTAAGCAAGATAAGGACTTTTCTGCCAAAATGGACTCAATTATATTCCTGGTTACGCTATGAGGAGGATGATAATGGATTGGACCTTGAGAAGGTATTACAACTGTAGTGGGACAGCATACCACAAAGAATATATGAACTGAAAAATCTTAAATGATAACTGCTTTGTATTACCAATTAACTGTGATGATTAAAATATATTGATTAATATTTCAGCAATATTATTTTGTATAATATACAATATTGTGAACTGAAGTGATAACTGCTATGTATCACCAATTAAGTGTGATGATTCAAACTGAATGGAAATATAGATTCATATTCATAAACTGCATCAATATATTGATTAATATTTCAGCAATATTATTTTGTATAATGTACAATATTTTTGTGAACTGAAAAATCTGAAGTGATATCTGGTTTGGATTACCAATTAACTGTGATGATTAAAACTGAATAAAAATATAGATTTATATCATATATTTGTCGCCGATTTATATCATATATTTGTCAACCTGGATAACACAAAATTTTGGGGACCCATAGATTTCTGTTGGGACCCATATATTTTTGACCATGCGAGTCCCCGGGACCCATCACTTTCACAGGTAAAATGAACACTGTTTTTTCACAAAGAAATAAAAATAGGGAATAAGAAAGAGAGCCCCAAAATGAAAACGGGGATAAAAAGAAAAGTAGTGGAAAAGAAATTAAAAAGATGAAAATGGAGAAAACGAAGGAAAAAAAACAAAAGCAAGAAAAGAAATGCATTAAAGAGAAAAATACAAAAATGAAAAGAATGCAATTTTTTCTCATTTATTTTCTTTTTTTTTTTTTACTCTTCTCTTTTTTCCTTTTCCTTTTTCCTTTTGTCTTTAGTTTAACCTTTTGACTTATTTCTTATTTTTTCAATTTTGTCTTTTTTTCTTTTTTATTTTTTTTTTGTCTTATATGTGTTTTCAAAAGTAATAAAGTGCCTTTTGGTCACTCTGAGTCACCATATTTTGTCTTGCTTTTAGCACTCGTTTTACTGTAACACGACAGAGTGCAGCGACATCTAGTTGCAAAATACACACTGTCTCTTTAATTTCAATTTTAAGGCAGGGACCTCCAGGGTTGGGTAGGGTTACTTTCACTGGATTACTTTCAATTACTTTTAGATTACTCCAATACCAAATATGCTGAAAAAAGACAAAAGAAACTAAATATAAATAAAACGATGACTCACAACACGTAGTAAGCTTTCTCTCCTGGCTTTGATCTCTTTGATCTCCGGCAAAACCAACATAAAATGCCACAGAAACAAAATGAAAATAAATCCAAACAGCTTGCCAACATCATTTTTGCCGTTCCATGTACAAAATTTAGTAATTTCATATTTAGTTTCTCATCTCATCTCATTAGCTACACCGCTTATCCTCAGTAGGGTCGCGGGGGTGCTGGAGCCCATCCCAGCAATCATCGGGCAGTGGGCAGGGGACACCCTGAACTGGTTGCCGGCCAATCACAAGGCACACAGGGACAGACAACTCATTCGCTCATTCACACCTAGGGACAATTTGGACCGGCCAATTCACCTGAAATGCATGTTTTTGGAACGTGGGAGGAAACCGGAGTGCCCGGAGGAAACCCACACAAGCACGGGGAGAACATGCAAACTCCGCACAGGAAGTCTGGAGCTGGATTTGAACCCACGACAGGTTCCCATGACATGAACTGTGCCGCACAAGCGCTAACCACTGCGCTGCCGTGCTGCTATTTAGTTTCTTTTGTCTTTTATTAGCATATTTGGTATCGGAGTAATCCAAAAGTAATTGAAAGTAATCCAGTTAAAGTAACCCTACCCAACCCTGGGGACCTCAAACTAAAATCCGGGGGGTCGCAATTGGCCCCAGGGCAGATCATTTGAACCCCCTGATCTAATGCATATTTCACAAAGGGAAACCTTAATCCATACTACTTTGCAGTATAAATTAAACGTTTTGACTCGCTTTTCCCTCGTAAAGAACACAAAATTGCCTATTTGTACTCAAAAACACGTTCAATGCGCTGACAATTTGCGGCCAGTTAAGCATTGTGACTCGATTCCATCCGCTTGCCCCAAAAAGCACATTATGTTCCGTGAACAGGAAGTTTGCTCGATCTCTCAATTTTAAGATGTTGCTGTAGAAATAAGAGACAGGCCAGGAGGGCGCCCATCCAGCAGTGAACCGAAATCTATTCAAGTGAGGAGGAAATATAAGTACAGTTCTGTCGGAGCTCTACAAATTGAACTCCCACAGAACCAAGGCTGTATGTTTCTGAAAAAACTTGAAAAAAATGAGACAATAAAAACAATTTGAGACGTCTCCAGTTCATCTAGGAACGAACAAAGGTAATGTTCCTCAACATATCTTTAACCAAGGCGCGGTATTTCTTGGAAAACAAATCTCCAGGACTAACGTCTACGATAAATAAAAGATATATTGCGGTTTTTCTTCCCGTTTTGACAACTACACTATGGATCACTTCTATCCTACGGACAAGGGTTTTAGCGCACAAAAATGTGTTTATTCAAGAAATCAACTCCTTGCCCTGAAGAATTCTCGTGCCGGAGTGATGAAGGGGCCTATTGTGGAAGAAGAGCCGGAGCTAGCTAAGCGGCTAGCGGCGTTATAAGTCTTCGGTACCATCCGTAATCATGGTAAATGCGAACTCACGACTAAATAAGATCAACGAGTGCTGGTGGAAAACATCGAAGCGCACAGGGAGCGCAGTTGCTGTGTTTTGCGGAAACGTGGCTCACGTTTAGCATTCCGGACACTAACGTGTAGCCACCCGGAGCTACCCGGAGCAATCCGGCTTCAGCGCCGCTATACAGAGACACGAAAGCCTGGGGGAATCGGAGAGGAGGCGGACTTGCTAACACGAGGTGGTGTATCCCTGGACACAAAGAAAAGATTTCCATCTGCCACAGGGATGTCGAACTTTTGGACTGGCGTGTGACGTCATCCACTCCGCTACAAGCACCCCCAGGGCATCATGTTAATCTGTTAATAAACAACGGGGTAGACTGCTGGAAGTGTGAATTTCCCTACGAGGATGAATAAAGTATCTAACTATCTATCTATCTATCTATCGATCTATTTATCGATCTATTTATCTATCTATCTATCTATCTATCTATCTATCTATCTATCTATCTATGAGACTGTTTTTGTAAGTTCAACAGGAGCTTCACCAATCAAGATGAATTTTGTCAGTATGCATTTCATTTTCCATGGATTCCAGGTTTTTGTCTTTAAATTTGTATATTTGTATAGATTTCCGTACTAAGCCTCCCCCGCATGCGCCACTGTCAATCAAAGGTAGTGAGGTCGAACTGGTCCATTCATTCAAGTTTCTGGGTACTTACTTGTCAGCTGACCTCACATGGACTGTCAATGCTATTGATATTCTAAAGTCAGCCAGACAAAGGCTCTACTTCCTTCGTCAACTCAAATCATTCGGAGTCCGTCAATTCATTCTAGTCCATTTTAATCGTGCTATCATTGAATCCGTTTTAACTAGGTCAATCACAGTTTGGTTTGGTCGCGCCAATCAGAAAGATTTGTCAATGAGGGAATTAGTAGTGAGGACGGCAGGGAAAATAATAGGTACTGGCCTCCCGTCGCTGCAAAGTATCTACAGAGAACGAACTAGAAAACGGACACTAAAAATTATAGACGATCCCAGTCACCCTGCTTGCAGGTACTTTGATGACCTGCCGTCAGGTCGCCATCTTCGCTCTATTGTGAGCAAGACTACGCGTCTTAAAGAGAGTTTTTACCCTTCCGCTATACGTATGTTCAACGGGAATTGATTAAGGTTATTATGTATAGTATTATTATGCCAACGGCGTTCCTCCGACCTATTCTACTCTAGTCTTGTTGTTTACATAGTCTTTCTTTCTTAACTATTCTATATAATTACCTTGTTTTATACACTACAATATATGTTTTACTCAATTCTTTTTATTCTTTTAAATCTATTATTCTATCAATATTGAGTGTTCGCATGCCAAATGATTTCTTGTATATATCATATTTATGGTTTTTACTGGCTGAATAAATAAATACAATACAATACAATATCTATCACTGTACCGAAGCCATATCCCCCCCTAGTGGGAGGTGGTTAGAGTCAAGAACACACTCACATTCACTATTACTATTACTATTTGACCTCTAATCAATCTAATGTCCCTTGTGGTGTTCCTCAAGGCTCTGTACTTGGCCCCCTTCTTTTTAGTATTTATATGATCCCGCTTGGTGACATTATCTGCAAGTATAATATTAGTTTCCATTGCTATGCAGATGACACTCAACTGTATGTGCCACTGGAAAAAACTGGACATTTAAGTTTTAGAAATCTGGAGGATTGCCTTACTGAGATTCAAAGATGGATGTCAAATAATTTTTTACGCCTTAACCCAGAAAAAACTGAAATGTTGATTATTGGTCCAGCTCACTGTCGTCATTTGTTTTCAAACATTACCCTGAACCTAGACAAATGTAATATCACCCATAGTGACTCGGTCAAAAATCTAGGTGTTATATTTGATCCTAATCTGTCGTTTCAGTTACATGTGAAAAATATTACTAGAATAGCTTTCTACCACCTCCGTAATATTGCGAAGATTCGTTCAATGCTGTCCCAATCAGATGCAGAGATTTTAATTCATGCGTTTATTACTTCTCGGCTTGATTACTGTAATGTATTGCTTTCTGGTCTCCCGATGTCTAGCATTAAAAGTTTGCAGCTGGTTCAGAATGCGGCAGCTAGACTTTTGACTAAGACTAAAAAGTTTGAGCATATTACACCTGTATTGGCCAACTTGCACTGGCTCCCAGTCCACTTAAGATGTGACTTTAAGGTTCTCTTATTAACATATAAATGTTTGCATGGGCTTGCACCCTCTTATCTCTCTGATTTGATTTCCCCCTATGTTCCTGCACGGAGTCTGCGCTCGGAAAATGCCGGTCTACTTGTGATTCCGAGAGCCAAGAAGTCTGCGGGCTCGAGAGCGTTCTCCATCCGGGCCCCGGTGTTGTGGAATGCCCTGCCTCTGGAGATAAGATCTGCAACCTCAACGGAAGTTTTTAAATTGAGGCTTAAGACACACTTCTATTCCAAAGCATATGATTGATGCCCACCTCGTATTCTGTTTTGTCCTGTCTTTTTCTGAGGCCTGCCTGGCTGATACGAAGGAGAAGGATGATTTGGGATGGGTCAGCGGACCGGCGTCTGACCTGCAGCATGTCAACCCCTGCATTTACCAGCTGGCGTCGTCGTTGATGTCATGCTCTTTCCGGACATTTTCAACATCTTACCTAGTGTTTACTATTCTGTGTACAGTAATGCTAATTGTAATTCACCCTGTTCAATCCTGGAAGGGGGATTACCACATGTGAGGTCCTTTCTCAAGGTTTCTCTTTTCTCCTCACACTGAGGTTTTTGAGTTTTTCCTTGCCCGCATGCTGGTTTGCTAGTTTAAGATCAGGTAATTGTGTAATTTTGTAACTGTAATCCTGTGCAGTCCTTTGAGACATTTTTGTGATTAAGGGCTATATAAATAAATTTGACTTGACTTGACTTATTCATTCCAGTTTACGCTTCCCAACCTAACACCGAACATCAAGCCCACAGCACAAAATTGTTTTAGATTTTATTTATTTTTAGTAAATAAGGTTTGTTTACTGACATTTTCAGGGATAATGTGTTTAATGATTAGCTTTTTTTCACATAAAAATAGTTTATTATTTTTTTTATGGTTTATTTGTTTGTTGCACTTAGAAGTCCATACATTTAGATCTTGTTGTTTAAACTGTTCTTGGTTTTTACTGTACAATAGCTTCATATTTTGCATTTTCTTAGCCTTATTTCTTATTTTTTAGTTCTATGTGGTATATTTATGAACATTGACTGAATATTAGTGTACTTTCAGGGCAGTTACAGTTGATCTATTGGGGGTTTGGTGTCATTTGAAATCCATGGAACGAATTAAACCCGTTTTCCATTTATTTCAATGGGAAAACAATTTTCGATTGACAACTGTTTCCTTACACAACGTCACCGCTGCACAGAACCGATAGGTAAAAGCAGTTTTCGGTAACATCCGCATGATAGCGGCAAATTATCATGTAAAATGAAGATTATCAGGTCCTTAGCTCTTAAAGTTGTGCGATAAAACGGCAACATTGTTTTTAAAGTAGACGACAGTACAGATGTTGTTTGGAAAAATAAATGAATAAAAAAGTACAATACTTTTATTTGTTAAACAAATACTTTAGCCAGTAAATTGGTTTTCCTCTTGAGTAATAGATACATAAATGAATGATCAAATATATAATGGTTTCTACTTTGCAGATATTTACGTCTTGCGAGGGTTTCTGCCCCCATTACTCCAATAACTAATAATAAGTTTGACTATCTGTCATGGTTGCCATCGAGCCCAATTGGTCCCCGCCGTGTGGCGCCAGGTTCTGTCACGGTTGCCACGGCGCCCAATTGGCCCCGCCCATAGACACCAGCTGAAACGCGTTGACAGATTGCTCCCTGGGAGTACTTAAACGCTGTCTTTTGAGCCATTAGTTGTTGAAGCATCTGCAAAACTCCTGTTAAACTCTGTGAATCCCCCGTTTTGCCTGTGTTTTCTTGCTCTTGTTTTGTCAAGCTCTGTGAATCTACGTTATTGCCTGTGTTTTGCCCCTGTTTTGTTCTCGCCCTTCTGATTTTGACCACTTCCTCATGGCAATCAATCCACTTCCGCCACCAACGATCCCCGGATCGAGTGTGCGCTCATTCCTCTTCTCCCCAATAAACTGTGAGTAACGTTACGCGATTGGGTTCTGCTTCCTGTATCCTGTCCTGGTTCGCGACACAAGAGCCAGCCGGACACTACTTTATTACTAGTAAATTCAGAAATAAATGCACAAATTGAAATTGCACAGTTCCATTTGGCACACCAGATACGGTGCCACGGCCACAAGTAATTGCAACTATTGTTGCTGACGTGTGAATAGGAACAAGATGGGGTTTGTTTTGTGTCGTTTTGTTTTGATTGGGGAGGTGTTTTTTTTTTTTTTTTTTATCAAATGTGGAGACCAGGTTAGGGTTATTAGGTTACTCAACCATTATAAACAAGTCTGCTTCTCTAACACTAGGCACAAAGGAAAATGTTCTCAGACAATAGCCATTTTCTTTCAGCGCCCTGCTGGTGATGTAAGCTGAAAAACATATAGTTGCCAAGCCGACACATAAACACTCTAAACACTAATCAAGAGTGCCCTTTCATTGCTGGTGCAGTCAATTTCCACCTTTATCCCCAATTGAATACATTCTTATACCTCTGTGCATTCAGTAGTGGAGCAGACATGAACAAAGACATGAGTGTTTTAAGGCTGGGATGGAAATCAATGTAATGAAAAAGAAGGAATCGATTAAAACAAAGACGGCCATTTTAAAAAAGCACAGCTCAAAAGGCTTGTGAGAGTGGACCAGTGTTCCCTCTAAGCTGCGCGCGTGCGCAATTGCGCACTGCTCGCACATTCTCAGCGCACAAGGAAATCTAGCCAGCGCACAAAAATGAGGGCTCAAAATTACTAATAAGAAACGACTCAAGTCAAAGTCAAATTTTTTGAAGTCGAGTCGAAGTAGAAAGAAGTTGAGTAAAGTTAGTGCAGTTTGTCGAGAACCGGCTTCTTCGGCTCGGCTCACTAAAAGGAACCGGCTCTTTCGGGTCCTAAACGGCTCTTCAGGTTGTTTTGCTTCTTTAATCCCAACATGACCAAATATTAAAAAATACCAAAATGAAAAGCTGAGAAAAAAAGAAACAAAGGAAGAGAAAAAAGAAGGAAACATTTAGGAAAAAAAGAAAAGAAAGAAATGTAGAAAAAAAGCAAATAGAGAACAAAAAGAAAAAAGTAAGAGCTCGGAAAAAATAAACACAATGAGATTTTTTAAAGGAATTTAAAAAAAAGGAGAAAACAACACGGAAAAAAGAAGAAAAAGTTTGTGTTGCATTCAAATAACTTCCAATTATATCAAGTGAATCTTGTTGCCAACATTGTATTTCCACAAAAAAATGTGATTAAGTACAGTTTTGTATTTTACAACCGACTAAATGAGCCCCCAAAAATGTTAATATTATGCGACAAAATATATCAGGAAATAAAAAGAAATGGATATCTTGTGAAAGAATTGTAAGAACAAACGACGTTTGTAGGCCGTACAACCTTTGCAATAGTACATGAGTCAATTCATTCAAAAGAGAAAAATAATTTTGCATTGCCGGAAACTCAGCAAAATGTAACGTGATGTCAAGTTTTGGACATGTTTGATGATTAATGATCTTGCCACACTTGGGATTATGGTTGCTCACTGTTGTTTCAAGTGTTGCTCACCGACTTTGTGTGAACGCTCAGACCCGTGAGGAAAATTACAGGGAACATTGGAGTGGACTAAACCTGGAGTTTGCAACTGCAGAGCGTTTTTTTTGGGGGGGGTACCAGGCCCCATGGAAAAAAGAAATGCATATCGACCAATCACAAGAGAGCACTTGCATCTCGAAGGGAACCGGCTCTTGATTGGTGGAGATCCTGCTGTACTTAAAAAATCCGTATCATAGAGCCGCTAGGTTCAACTTTGACTGTGTTAATAAAGACAGGCTTTATGTGTCGCCCGAGACTGAAAAAGTTTGCCCACCCCTGTTTTAGTGATAACAAACACATACCTTGTGAAAAGAAGTATAGATTTCCACAATAACCCAAAAATATCATAAACCATTATATATACTTGCTTTTTTTAAAATACTTGCAGTTTCTCCAACACGTCAAAATACTTGTTGTACATTATACAAAATTATATTGCTGAAATAATTATATTAATCTATATTATCATTCACTTTTAATCATCACAGTCTATTGGTAATTCAAAGCAGTTATCACTTCAGATTTTTCAGTTCATAAAAATATTGTACATGATACAAAATAATATTGCTGAAATATCAGTCTATATATTCATGCACTTTTAATCATCACAGCTCATTGGTAATGCAAAGCAGTTATCACTTCAGATTTTTCAGTTCATATATTCTTCGTGTTTTGCTGTCCCGCCACAGTTGTCATGCCTTCTCCAGGTCCAATCCATTATCATCCTCCTCATAGCGTCACCAGGAATATAATTTAGTCCTTTTCTTGCTAGGAGTATTCTTTTGTTTATTTTCTTTTGTCGATTCGTTCGCTACAACACACGAGTTTTCCTGGAGGTACTGCAATACCGGGCCGATGCGTGGAGTGGACAGGGCAAGCTCTTAACGGTGCATTCGCAAGCAAGGCTTTAAGGCTAGGACCTTAGCTTGGCCTTTTGGCTGAGAGTAAGAGTCCCGGCTCCTAGGCTTTGCAGCGTATTATGAACTGACCGATAACGGATAATGGATAATGAATAAAGAAGACAGAACAATAACCCTTAAAAAAATCCCCCCCCCGCACACGTGTTTTCCTTGCCTCCGCGATCTTCCGAATAATTTCTCCGCCGTTTTTTTCGTGCCAGAATTATTGCCGTTGTTTTCACTTTCTGCATTATGTTTTGACTTATTATTGACACTGAAGAAATTACCAATTGTTGATTTTCACCTAACACTGTTTTTTCGGAGGCATACTTAACCTTCCCCCTTACTCGAAGACAACCACCACAACAATGACGTCATCTCGAAGCAACGAGATCTCGTTTGCCGAGATCGGCGTGCGGACGAAAACTCGAACCGCGAGACCAAAACAACAATGGCGGATCTGCCTGACGAAAAGTTAAGAGTGAGGTAAATCTTTGTTAAAAATAAAAGTAATCGGGTAATAATGACAATTTTGTGTCAAAAAAGTTGATTTGAGACTATGCGTCCCCAGCAAAAATGATGCGTCTAGGACGCAGGGACGCTGGCAAACCAGAACACCGATACACCTGTTTTGCTCGGAGACCCCGGGTCAAAATGGACCCGCTAATTATGGTTAGTGGTGCCAATTCCTAACACAGTTAAAGGAAATTCCACCATATGATTTACACAAAAAGGTAAGAAATCTCCAGATCTGAGCTAAAAGTATCGTTTTTGTCTGATGGCAAATTAACATGAAAGCAGGGTTCACTTGGCGTCATACAAATCAACAGTCGTGTAAGCAAACGCTTGAGTTTGTTTCGCAAACGTCTCCAAATTCTCGCTGCTGATTTACGAAAGCATCTTTGACGGTCCTCCAAATTACCTTGTCACATTTGCCTTTACTCGTATCTCCAAGATTAGTACGACAAAGCAGCCAAGCTACTGATGTGCAAAGTGAGGCAGCCCTTTGTAATCATTTACTCTTGAAAGCTGTATTAATTGGGAATTCATGTCTGAATATATTAACTCCTGCCACTTCCTACCTTGAACCCAATCTGTCAACTTCTGTGTTGGGATTTTAAAGGGGAGCTCAAATGGTTTCTTAACAATAATATTTAGGTTGTTCCCCTTCTCATCTAAACCAGTGGTTCTCAACAATCCATCGCATCCACTACACAGCATTATCTCCAGACAGAAGAGCAGTTTCAGCGACAGACTGCTGTCACTGTCTTGTACTACGGACAGACTGAAGAGATCTTTTCTTCCTCATGCCATGAGGCTCTTTAACTCCACCCGGCAGAGTAAAGGCCCACATTAAACCACACCACCTACATTGGATATTACCGAATCTTACTGCAATATGTATTCTGTGTAGCACTATTTAGTTACTCTATATAACACGCTACAGTGGGCATTTGCACGTCACACTGGGTATTTGTATATTGTATTCTTTTGGCTTTTTTATTGTACTGTTCTCAGCTCAGGGATGCTGCTGGAAATGTGAATTTCCCTTAGGGGATGAATAAAGTATCTATCTATCTATCTATCTATCTATCTATCTATCTATCTATCTATCTATCTATCTATCTATCCATCTATCTATCTATCTATCTATCTATCTATCTATCTATCTATCTATCTATCTATCTATCTATCTATCTATCTATCTATCTATCTATCTATCTATCTATCTATTGCAGGGGTAGGGAACCTATGGCTCAGGAGCCACATATGGCTCTTTTCATGAGTACCGTAAATTCCGGACTATAAGCCGCTACTTTTTTCCCAAACGTTCAACCCTGCGGCTTATTCAGTGATGCGGCCAATTGATGTCATTTTTCTAACGGCCGCCAGCGGCGCTCGAGTACAAAAGGTAAGATTTAGACCGCTGGACTATATGCGCCGAAGAAGACTGCAACTTCTTGGCTTGTGCATAAATTAAATTAGCGTTAACATACCCTCATCATGGAAAATGAAAAAAGAAAGGCACATCAAATAATCCACCATCACCAACGGGTTCCGAAAAGCCGGTCTGCTGCGTGATGGAGAGGAGGGCAGAGAATCAGGAGTGGATGAGAGTTCCAGCGACAGTGACAGCGCGAGTGAGGCTGCGGGAGCGTGGGACGACGTCTATATGACAAAGTGTCTTTCCGACACTGAGGAAGACAACTTTGATGGCTTCAGATCTAAGGAGGAAGATGAGGACGGTTTACCGTGATTTTTACAAGCACGGTATGTTTTTTTCTTACCAGACCCGTTTACTGTGTTGCGAGCGCGTTGCTAGCGTGTTGCTACCATTTACTGACCTGTCACAGGCACCGTTTGGGATGAAAGTTTAAGCTTCAATTATTATTAAAGCTTTGAAAACTCTCTCGGTGTACCGTCTTTCTTTTTAAATATGTGTAACCATGTATAATATGTATTTGCAACTGTATATTTTTGTAATGTATTTATTTTAGAGACTTATTCTGATATGTTTTGCACGGGCGAATCAAAAAGACGGGAAGTGGAGTAAAGGTGAGACGTGTTTGTGGACGCGGCGGACAATAGTGGATATATATTTTTCCCACCCTTACCTTTGGAAATATACACATTTTTCCTTGGATTACTTTCAACAGGACCCGGAATCTGCAGGTCTGCATCAAACCTTAAGTACCGGTGTCATTTTCCGTTCATTTTGCCAGCTGTGATTTTTGGACTGTGTACTTTAATGAAGGACATTCAGTATCAATCGCGGGACTTAAAGTCGGGTTTGGGTTAATTTTGTGTTTGTGTTACATTTCTTAATGTGGGCGCATGCCGCTTATATACAGGTGCGGCTTGTGTAAGTACAAAATCGGTTCTCCTCTTAAAATGAGGTGGGTGCGGCTTATGATCAGGTGCGCTCCATAGTCCGGAATTTACGGTACGTTTGGCCCCGAAATAAAATGTAACTATTGCACATCTCGCTGTGGCTTTCCAAAGTCAAGTGATTACATCCCGATTTTGGTCCATATAAAGCCGAAGCAACTTCATGCAGGAGTTCTATAAGAAACCATTTAAACTGATAAATAAAAACGCTGACTTTGATTGGGTGAGCAGTACAGGTGGGCGGATCCCTGCACACAGCGCAAGGCACTTCCTTCTCTCTCTCTCGCTCAGTGCATTCTACATCGAAAGATAAAATGACGATATGCTTGTCGTTTGCAGTCATTTGTGACATTTTTACAAAGGAACTTTGCATGCACATTGTTTTGAAACCGTTATTAAGGACAAATTTCATGGAAAAAAGTTGCCTCAACACTCTTAACTGAAGGTGGAAGACAAATTGGAAATGGTATATTTACGTTGATTTGGGACACAGGATTTGGCATTATTATTATTTCATACATTTGACCAGCTCTGTGGCCTTGGGGGTATGGCACCCGTCCCGAGACTGGGAGGTTGTGGTTCAAGCCTCAGCCGAGTCATACCTAAGACTTAAACATTGGTACCCGTTGCCTCCCTGCTTGGCGCTCAGCATTAGGGGTTGGAATTGGGGGGGTTTGGTCACCTAATGACTCCCAACACCTCAGTTGGGTTGAGCGAGGGGGCTGGGAATCCCCTCCTCTGAATCAATCTCCCAAAAAGAGTCAGAAATGACTCTAGCCACTTCTCACGAGGGGGATATGGCTGTGGTATATATATAATATATTTTCATTCACTTTTAATAATCACAGTCTATTTGTAATACAAACCAGTTATCACTTCCGATTTTTCAGTTCCCAAAAATATTGTACATATAACAAAATAATATTGCTGAAATATTAGTCTATATATTCATGCACTTTTAATCATCACAGCTAATTGGTAATACAAAGCAGTTATCACTTCGTATTTTTAAGTTCATATATTATTCATGGTTTGCCGTCCCGCCACAGTTATATATATATATATATATATATATATATATATATATATATATATATATATATATCTCATCTCATCTCATCTCATCTCATTAGCCGTACCGCTTATCCTCATTAGGGTCGCGGGGGGGCTGGAGCCCATCCCAGCCATCTCCGGGCAGTGGGCAGGGGACACCCTGAACTGGTTGCCAGCCAATCGCAGGGCACACAGGGACAGACAACTCATTCGCTCATTCACACCTAGGGACAATTTGGACCGGCCAATTCACCTGAAATGCATGTTTTTGGAACGTGGGAGGAAACCGGAGTGCCCGGAGGAAACCCACGCAAGCACGGGGAGGACATACAAACTCCGCACAGGAAGTCTGGAGCTGGATTTGAACCCACGACAGGTTCCCATGACATGAACTGTGCCGCACAAGCGCTAACCACTGCGCCGCCGTGCTGCCCTTTATATATATATGTATATATATATATATATATATATATATATATATATATATATATATATATATATATATATATATATATATATATATATATATATATATATATATATATATATATATATAATCATTTCATACATTTGATTGAATCATCAAATGACACACAGTGAAATAAAATGTGCTGAAGAATTAGCTTTGGTCTAGAGAGCGTGTTTGGCAGTTTTTTCAATTTTGTCTGAAAATATATGATGTGGCTCTCTCAATTTATTTTTAAAAAATGTTTTGCTTTTATGACTCTTTGGGTCAAAAAGGTTTCTGACCCCTTCACCATTGCACCCTAATAACAAACTGCGACCCAAATAAATAAAGAAAATTTGACTTCTACAATTTATCAAATGAGGGATTGTGCAGTTTAAAGCAGAGATGGTAGAATGTATTTCGGGTTTTTTTGGTGTTTTTTTTTTTTTTTTTTTTTTTTTTTTTTTTTTTCAGAAAACAAAATGACCAGCAAAATCAAAACGACTTCAAGTACTGCGTATCTCATACCTGTCAACCTGTGCGGTTTTGCCGTACAAAGTCGAATATTATTATGCATTTTAAGACGTGTACGACGTACAAGAAAATCTGTACGGAAAAACGCAAAGCTGTCAATTATGGGTACTATCCGATATACGCTGACTATCAAGAAACGGCAAATCAATCAAGTCAAACGAGTTCGCCGCGGAAGCCTCTATCCCTGTATCGTTTTGTTTTTTTTTTCGTTGCAAACGAAGCGAGCGGTTTGATGCTACTGTGCGCATGCGTCTGCCACCTCGGATTTCATGTAGTAGTTATGTAGTGAAAGGAAGTCCGTCTCTTTTTAGAGTACCGGCTTTTTCGGCTCAACTCATTAAAGAGAGCCGGCTATCAAACGGTTCACTAGCTTTGATGCATTATATTACGAATGATTGTGTTGTATAAAGAATTTAGAAGAAAAAAAGGAAGTATAAAAGGAGAAAATGAAAAAAGACAAGTTTGTGGTTATCCCTTTAATCAGTATATTACCAACAATAATTTAATGCAGAAAAGGAATTCATAATTTCAATAAGAAAATGTATGATTCTACTTAATTATATTTGCATGTATTTTTTCCTTCTCCAGTGAACTTCCAAGCTAATTAATTTTTGAACTTTTATATAATAAACCTCATTCATGTCGAGCAACTCAGTATCTCAGAACAAAATATTAATTAACAATATATATGATATAAGGAAACACCTGTACAATATAACATGTTAAACTATCAATAAACACGTTTGAAAAAAATAAACATATGTTTTTGTATTTTGTAAGGGAAAATAAGACAGTTTGTAAGGTTATGGAGCCGTGAAGGTTGACAGGTATGTGATAGTGGTGAGTAGTCACGAGCGTTGAGCAGTCTCCAGTGGTAGACTCTGGGACTGCTCGTCAACTGGAAGCGAGCTAGATTTTTTGTTAAAAATAAATTGTGTATGTGTGGTCTGCATTTTTATACTACTTGTTTTCAAGTCACTGAAGACCTCCCAAAGCGCCTTAAACTTAACATTTACCCATTCTCACACACATATTCACACACCGATAGCAGCGTCAGCCATGCAAAGAGCATACCTGCATATAGGGGGGAATTAGGGGTTCAGTGTCTGGCCTATGGAGACTTTGGCCTTTTATTCGCACCTTTTTGTCCCAAAATAAGCGGTCTACCTACTGAGCTACTGTCTAATCAGATAATGCTGTACGGAAATGTGTGTGTTTAAAAGTGCTCGCATAAATATGTACAATTACTTATTTATTCATTTATTTGTTTTGGATGAATGACATTTTTTACCACTTGGACTCCTACCCTTTAAGTGTAGCTGTAGCGTATTATGGATACATTTATTACTGATTGAATTCATATAGGTTGCACTTCTAATAGTCTGCATCTATTTTAATGACCATTCAATCAATATTGACTGCAGTGCAGGAAAATGTGTTACTTTGCTGTACTAGACATATCCCCGGTGATTTCTTTTTTTTTAATGTAAGAAACGGACACGAATGATTTCATATGTAGGGTTTTTCGCAAAGTTTTTATAATCAGACAGGGTTTTTATTAAAAAAAGGTAAATTTCTCTCTTTTTGTGCATGCAGCTTTTAATCAGGTGAACTTTGTCGTCAGCGATTTATGGTTATGGAAGTTGGGATGGCCATATAAAAATTAAACAGCATCTATATTATCTCATTATCTCATTAGCTGCACCGCTTGCTTATCCTCAGTAAGGTTGCGGGGGTGCTGGAGCCCATTCCAGCAACATCGGGCAGTGGGCAGGGACACCCTGAAATGATTGCCAGCCAATCGCAGGGCACACAGGGACAGACAACCCGCTCGCCCATTCACACCTAGGGACAATTTGGACCGGCCAATCCACCTGAAATGCATGTCTTTGGAATGTGGGAGGAAACCGGAGTGCCTGGAGGAAACCACGCAAGCACGGGGAGAACATACAAACTCCGCACAGGAAGTCCGGTAACTGGATTTGAACCCACACAGGAGGTTCCCAAGACCATAGAACTGTGCCGCACGGGCGCTAACCACTGCCCCGCCGTGCTGCCTGCATCTAAATTATGCTGAATAAAAATCTTGAAATTAATGTGATTTTCATTTGCTGTCAAAAAAAAATCTCATTACATCATGTTTACTTTTAATCAAATCCATTTGATGCATGCCAATATTTGATTGATTAGAGTTCAAAACTGTTTCAATTAATACGCATTTTTGCGTTTCACAAAGGTTTGGCACCGCTACAAGCCATTCATCATTTCGGCCACAAATAATGGCATGGACGTGATACGTTAATGATATCCTTGCAACTGCTGACGGAGGAGTTATGATTGATAACTTTGCTCCAGCTATATCTTGTCTTTACTTGGCCGCCAGGGAGACTTTGTCTTCCCATTATAATTAGCATCAAGGCTCCATCTGTCTGAAAGCCAGCAAGCAAGGGCACTCAGGGATGATTGAGTCAATATGTCTTCCTTGCAATTCTCATGCACGAGTATAGCAAAGACTGACAAGCCGTTTCAGCGCGTCTTCATTTCCCAGAATTCCCATCCTTCCTCATCGGGCTCCTTCTCGCACAAGCCTTCATCACGTCTTCAAGGACTATGGAAAGCCGAAAGGTATTGTGCTCACTGGACTGGTGTGGTACTTTGGATTAAATTGTAGCAAACCCTAATATAAGAAGGCCAAAAGGAGATTTATTTGACGTGTTGGAGAAGCAATAGAAGAGGATTCTTTGTCATGGCATCCCCTGGACTGGGTTCAAAATCATTGGTAGGAATATCAAAATTAATGTCTTATGGGGGCAGCACGGCGGGGCAGTGGTTAGCGCTTGTGCGGCACAGTTCTAAGGTCTTGGGAACCTCCTGTGTGGGTTTAAATCCAGCTAGCGGAGTTTGTATGTTCTCCCTGTGCTTGCGTGGGTTTCCCACATTCCAGAGACATGCATTTCAGGTGGATTGGCCGGTCCAAATTGTCCCTAAGTGTGAATGAGCGAGCGAGTTGTTTGTCCCTGTGTGCCCTGCGACTGGCTGACAACCAGTTCAGGGTGTCCCCTGCCCACTGCCCGATGATTGCTGGGATGGGCTCCAGCACCCCCGCGACCCTACTGAGGATAAGCGGTGCAGCTAATGAGATGAGATGTCTAATGGGCATTTTTCCTGATTATAAAGTAAGAAATGAAAAAGTATTTTACTCTGCACTAAATGGTTACTGAGCTGTCATCAATCCGAAGTATCCTATTTTTGCAAGCTAGTGAACCACGTTCTAGAAAATATTCTGACCAGAGACACAACTATTACCCTTATCTAGTTGTAGTAGAACTAAAAACAAAGTACAAAAACAATCCTGTTAGCTTGTTAGCTGCACATAAGATAGACAGATAGATAGATAGATAGATAGATAGATAGATAGATAGATAGATAGATAGATAGATAGATAGATAGATAGATAGATAGATAGATAGATAGATAGATAGATAGATAGATAGATAGATAGATAGATAGATAGATAGATAGATAGATAGATAGATAGATAGATAGATAGATAGATAGATGGAGAGATAGATAGATGGCTAGATAGATTTCTAGATAGATAGATAGATAGATAGATAGATAGATAGATAGATAGATAGATAGATAGATAGATAGATAGATAGATAGATAGATAGATAGATAGATAGATAGATGAAGAGATAGATAGATAGATGTCTAGATAGATAGATAGATGAAGAGATAGATAGATAGATGTCTAGATAGATAGATAGATGTCTAGATGTCTAGATAGATAGCTAGATAGATAGATAGATAGATAGATAGATAGATAGATAGATAGATAGATAGATAGATAGATAGATAGATAGATAGATAGATAGATAGATAGATAGATAGATAGATGGATAGAGAGATAGATAGATAGATAGATAGATAGATAGATAGATAGATAGATAGATAGATAGATAGATAGATAGATAGATAGATAGATAGATAGATAGATAGATAGATAGATAGATAGATAGATAGATAGATAGATAGATAGATAGATAGATAGATAGATAGATAGATAGATAGATAGATAGATGGATAGAGAGATAGATAGATAGATAGATGGAGAGATAGATAGATGGCTAGATAGATTTCTAGATAGATAGATAGATAGATAGATAGATAGATAGATAGATAGATAGATAGATAGATAGATAGATAGATAGATAGATAGATAGATAGATAGATAGATAGATAGATAGATAGATAGATAGATAGATAGATAGATAGATAGATAGATAGATACTTTATTCATCCCTGTAGGGAAATTCACACTTCCAGCAGTATCCTTGAGTTGAAAGTAAAACAATAATAAAGTAAAAGGAATATAATACATAATGTAACGTGTTGATATAGAGTATTTAAATGGTGCTATATAAAATACACACTGTAATAAAAATAGGCTAATATGTAATGTGGGGGTGTGGTTTAATGTGGGCTTGTACTCCCCTAGGTGGAGTTAAAGAGCCTCATGGCATGAGGAAGAAATGATCTCATCAGTCTGTCCGTGGAACTTGTGACAGCAGTCTGTCGCTGAAGCTGCTATTCCGTTTGGAGATGATGCTGTTAGCGGATGTGATGAATTGTCCATGATTGACCGCAGCTTTTCCAGTGCCCGTCTCTCAGCTACTGTTGTCAGGCTGTCCAGCACCGTGCCCACAACAGAGCTCGCTTTCCTCACCAGTTTATTAAGACGAGAGGCATCCTTCTTCTTGGTGCTGCCTCCCCAACACGCTGCCGCATAGAAGAAGGTGCTTGCCACAACAGTCTCATGTAACATTTTTAGGAGTTTCTTGCAGATGTTGAAGGACGCCAGCCTTCTGAGGAAGTACAGTCGGCTTTGACCTTTCCTGCATAGAGCTTCTGTGTTGGCAGTCCAGTCCAGTTTATTGTCCAGCTGCACACCCAGGTATTTGTAGGTCTGGACAACTTATACACATTCTCCTTTGATACTTACAGGAACCGGGTGAGATCTAGTTCTCCTGAAGTCCACCACCATCTCCCTGGTCTTGGTGGCGTTCAGGTGCAGGTGGTTAGCGTCGCTCCATTGGACAAAGTCCTGCATCAATTTTCTATACTCTTCCTCCTGCCCACTTCTGATACATCCCACGATCCAAAAATGTAATCCTCACAGCACCCTTGCCCCTGTCCAGGTGAGAGAGGGATCGGTGTAGCATGTAGACTAAAGATCCATTACTATGAACAGAAATCGTCATTTAAGTAATCACAATACATTTAATACTTCAAGACATCTATTGTCCAGAGCAACAACAAAAGAGGATTTGTAATGAGCAAGCTGACCACAACACCACTCTATGTGTTTTTCAAAGGCAGAACAGTTACCGTAGGCCATATTTTTTAATCATAACTGCATTTATTTTTTTATCCACTGTATTTTCTGATATGTACACACCATTTAAATTTCTGGCCAATTTGGGATTGTTAGATGTGTCTTATAGTCTGAAGGTATGATACTTATTCTTTAGTTAAAAACGAAAAAATACTTATTTTAAAGGGACATTGTGATTTATCGAGTGGTGAAAAAAAAAATATCTGTAAAAAAATACTGATTCGAATAATAAGCTAAAAACATAAACTATCTTACATACATACATATTTTTAAAGACTTGTAGGTTAAGAAATAGGTATTAATTTACATAACATGAGGCTCACGTTAAGGGAGCTGACATAATTGTCCGACATCTTGCTGCTAATAGTACACCCAAAAGCCAAAACAGTCTTTTTTATGGTTTGTTTATTTTTTATGTTTTTTTTCTATCTTTTCTTCTTGTTTAATTTTTTTTCACTTTAATTTTCTATTTTTTTTGTTTATCTTTTGATTTTTTATTGATCCTTTCTTTTTTTTTCTTGATTTTTATCTTTTTTTTCAGACTTTTTTTTGATTGCTTTTCTTTTTTTTTCTTGCGCAAATGTTGCGGTTTGGGTCACTTTGAGTGTTTGTACTTGTGTTATGTTTCTTCAATCTGCTTTATAGAACTTATTTTGGAGTTGCACTACACAATACAGAATTTTCTAGTGGTCAAATATTACAAACTGCCCCCCAACTTATTTTTCATAACCTTTTTACTACTTTTTAATATACTAATGCAAATCCTATAAAACATGTTTTTTTTCTAGGCATTTAAGAAAAACTTCATATTAAGAACGGCTATGTATGGAAAATAATGATAAAATTAAGTCGAATTTTCTGTCATCGCACATTATTTTATTCAAGAAAAATACTTATAACCTGCCCTCTTGCTTATCAGAGAATTTTGCAAAATTGTATTATTCCTTTTACAAAAACAAAGATCAAGCCAGTTGTTTTATAAAGTAATAAAAGCAACCGTTGAAATAAGCAAAAGCCAAAATTTAGTTTAAAAAAACATGTTTTACCTCCTTAACTTATTCGCCTGCATGAACGGTTGTAAATTATTTTGACACAATGCTTAATATAAAAAAAAGTCTGGATGACATATTTAGGTTTTGAAGGTGTTAGTTAAATTTGAAAAAAGAAGACGAAAAAAGAGTAAATAATTTGTAATTGAGAGCCACCTGCTTATCATATATTCCCCTATTTTCGTCATTAGGGTTTTCTATTTGCTTGCCCTGTTTCCTAGTCTATTCAACCCCGATCCAATAATAAAGAGCTGTAATGATCATTTGCGGAGAAATGTAATGATTGCCAGAGCTTCGCAGTCTATCGTTTCCCGCCTGAGATTGCAAAACAACACGATTAAATGTGCGGGAAGTGCAAGGCCATAAATGCATCTTTGTTAAGAGAATCAGGGGGCCACCAGGAGAGAAAATTCAAAGCGCAGAGGGAAAGGAAAGTGAATAAGACGCCATTCAAATATAATGTCTATTTGGAGTAAGGGATACCTGAAATTTTAGTGTTTATCTGATCCATGTAGATACACAGTAGTATATTTCCAGGGTTGGGTAGGGTTACTTTAACTGGATTACTTTCAATGACTTTTGGATTACTCCAATACCAAATATGCTAATAAAAGACAAAACTAAATAGGAATAAAATGACTCAATTTCGTGGCGGCTCGGGGAGTAACGGAATACATGGAACGGCAAAAATGATGTTGGCAAGCTGTTTGGATTTATTTTCATTTTGTTTCCGTCAAATTTGATGTTAGTTTTGCCGGAGATCAAAGAGATCAAAGCCAGGAAAGAAAGCTTACCACGTCTTGTGAGTCATCATTTTATTCAGATTTAGTTTATATCTACATACACAATGTCTGACCATTTCCTGTTTCTGCACTATGATGTCTATGTTTGCACCAATGCATATGCTGACTATTTTTGCACTATGATGACTTTGCACCAAATGCAATATTGCACAACCGTTACGATACCAACGTTATCACGACAACCCTGTATGTAACATCCCACATGCCGACATTTCTTGTGTAAATACCATGTAAATTATAACTATAGCCTTATCCCCCTTGTCTTATAACATTATCTTCTCTGTTCCTTTATCTTCTTGCTCATACCTCACTATGAATGTGTAAAACTGGAGTGTCATGCCCAATTTCGTTGTCACAATATGTTAGCCCATTTGTAGCAATGACAATAAAGGTATATTCTTCTATTCTATGAGATATTATTTTGTGAAATGATTTAAAAATAATGATTTGACATCAGTGGAATGATTTTATCTGAACCTTTTTGTGGTTAATTTGGCCCAACCTCATCCAGATCTGCCCTCCGGCCCTCAGGTAAATTGAGTTTGAGACCCTGGCTATCAAGTGAAAAAATAAAGGCTATAACATTATATTTTAAAAATAAATAATTTACTCGTTTGGTGCCTATTGTTACATTATAATTGGTAATACTGTATTCTCTGAAACCTGCCGGTTCCACTGTTGCCATGACTACCCATGGATGCTTGAAATGCATGCAACTGGTAGAGTGGCACCTCTTCTTACAAGCTCAATTCGTTCCCACCTCGACTTACTCATATAACGAGAGAATTTTCCCGATATGTATTAATCAAAAATCATCGCTAAAAACAGACTAAAATAGTAAATAAATAAAGATAAATAAGGTGATATTAGTAAGATAAAATGTAAGCTTATTATAGTGGGACCTCGGTTCTCGACCATAATCCGTTCCAGAACCCTGTTCGAAAACCGATTTGTTCGATCACCGAAATCATTTTTCCCATTAAAAATAATGTAAATCGTTTTAATCCGTTTCAACACCCTGAATGTTTACCTTGAATGTTTAACGTAAACATTAAGCTAACTCAGGCTAATCGTACGTCCGCGTTACCGTAATCTTACGATAACATGAACGTGTAAAAATAAAAAAAATCAGGTCGTTTACAAGTCATTTAGCACCCGGGTCTCCACAACAAGTGGTGAGCAGTTCATTGGAAAGGGGGCTCTGTTCCAACACCCTCAAAGTTGGGCTCCGTTCCAACACCCTGAAAGTTGGGCTCCGTTCCATCACCCTGAATGTTTACCTCGAGTGTTCAACGTAAACAAAGCTAACCAAGGCTAATCGTATGTTCGCGTTATCGTAACCTTCCGTACGCTAACATGAACGTGTAAGAATAAAAAAAAAGGATAAAGAAAAGAGTTATGAATAGGATTTCTTACCTTTGTGGTGGTCAGCAGAAGGCGCAGGTGGACGGTGGGGAGAGGAAAATCATCAAAAGTTTTTCAACCTCTTCCAAAACTTGCGGCCGTTGCTTGCTTATAGCACTCACTCCCTTAGCCACATCACTAGATTTCACAGCCTCCTGATTCTTTAGTATCTGATCATAGATTTAGCCATGCTGTATTCCCTAACAAGATCAGACACTCGCACACCTCCTTCATATTTTGCTATTTTTTTCTTAAATGCAATAGTTGTATGCACTACTTTTCTTTTTTCACCTGTAGCAACTTTGCTGCTTGCACTGACTTTCTTCGGAGGCATAATAAGGGGCTAAAAGACCCGTACGCCGCTCAACATCGCACCCCAGCGTACGCACTCACGCATTACCGGCGTTCGAACTCTGATTTTTTGACCGAACAGCGAAGCGAGAATCTTTCCAAATTTTTGGTCGGACTCCGATTTGTTCGAACTGAGAGGCGTTCAAAAACCGAGGTTCCACTGTTTTTGCACTCTACATGGAGGAAGTCTGCAATGGCTTATTGGAGGTGCAGGAAGAGTGAGCTAACACAAGAGACTGTTGATGAAACCCAAGCACCTATTGTTCACTTAAAATTAAAGTTACTGTCACTTTAAAAAAAAAAAACGGTAAACTGATGCATTTCTCCAGCATTCCATTTCCATTTTAAGAGGTCAAGCGCTGCAAATACTCTTCTGCGGCTTTGTAACCAGCACTCGATGCTCCCTCATGAAAAACCACAATCACAGACCCAGTCCTCTTCTTCAATTTTTCAACCCATATATATATATATATGTATGTATATATATATATATATATATATATATATATATATATATATATATATATATATATATATATATATATATATATACATATATATATATATATATATATATATATATATATATATATATATATATATAAAACCCACGCAAACATGGGGAGAACATACAAACTCCGCACAGTAAGTCCGGTAGCTGGATTTGAACCCACACAGGAGGTTCCCAAGACCTTAGAAATGTGCCGCACACGGCTAACCACTACATTTTACTATCAAGGATTTTATACAAGTTACATGTATTGAATGCAATGAAGATTTTTCACAGAGAAGGCTTAAGTTCAATGACACATCACGCCGTTCCGAATGCGAATGTTTTGTTCAGTTCTGTTGATGACCGAATTCTGACGCAGATGGCCGGCGATGTTTGGAAAGCAAAGCCCTGATGACGTGGAAACACGCGGGGATGTTTTGACCGGTACAGACATTGAGGCCACGTGGAGCCCACATGTGCGTTCCTGGCCCGCCCCATGGAAGGAGCCGACACACCAGCTTGGGAGAAAGGCGTGGGCAGAGGAAAAACTTTAAAAGATCGAGGGACAATCGAGAGAGAGGTTCGACGAAGAGCGACACAAATTCGGCTAATTCGATGGAATTCACTTAGTTTATTTTTGAAGAAATTAAATCTGCCCCTGTGTGGAAATGCCGGTCTCTTGTTCATTTTTCTACTAATTCGAACAATTTGGTAAACGATATATTTTTAATTGAATATTTCTTAACAATTTATATATATATATATATATATATATATATATATATATATATATATATATATCGTATTTTACGCACTATAAGGCGCACCGGGTTATAGCGCGCACCCCCAAAAAATAGTTTTTGCTCCTATATTTTCCATACATAAGGCGCACCGGATTATAAGGCGCTACAATGTGAACGTCAACAAAACAGTCAGATAGTTCAGTCAAACTTATTACCCCCTTAACGAAAGCTTGCAAAGAAGGAAATACGTGTCTCAGACATGTACGGAAACAGTGTCTGTACGATGTCACCAATCACTCAAATGCATCGTTCCAAATATCATTCGGCAGGTTAAAGTCTTGGGATTCAAGAAATGCCAAATATTTCTTAGTTTCCATTTTATTTTTTGCTGGAAACTGTGTGGACAGCAAAGTAAAAAAAGTATTGTGCAGGGAAACGCGGTTCTTTACTGTGCGTATGACAATAAACACTTTGAATTGAATTGAATTTAAAAATAGACTCATCACAGAAACATCAAGATCGTTCTAAAACAAGATACCAGGAAAATACAAAGCCGCATAGCTCACCTAAGTTCTCTTGCAGCCATCACGTTCAATAATAATACGTAACCATGGTCTTCTTACAACCGTGAGTGTAGTATATCCAGGAGAGTAAAATATTTACAAATACAGAATAGTAAAAAATGTTTTCTCTATGCCGTAGTGCAACCCAATGTGTGATTCACATTCATCTTTTTCGGCCAATCGCAGGCTTTGTTTCGCCCCTTTAGCCTATGCGAGCCTGTAAATGATAAAAAGGATCCACCCCTTGACCTCCGAATAACTTTAGCCAATAGTGACTGATTCAAATGATGATTGACACATTGGTTAGGAAATGAAACGCCGGTATATAAATCCCAGCATACACCGCGGACGACTTCGTCTTCGGGGGAAAATCTAGTCGGCGGCTGCTTGCCTTAGTTGCAAGACTTTGCGACTTAATATTGATCCATATATAAGGCGCGCTGTATTATAAGGCGCATGGTCAGCTTTTGAAAAAAATAAAGGCTTTCAGGTGCGCCTTATAGTGCGGAAAATACGTTTTCTATATATTGGGCATTGTTAACGCATACCTAATAGAGAACATATTTTGTGTCCAACTTTTTAAGGACACCTCAAACAACACACCCCACGATTGTTTTAAAAAAATGAATATGGTCGTATATGAATAAATGAGAATTAGGTTTAGGTTGATCAAATCAGAGCGATTTGCTTGCGAATGCAGCATCGATCTCCCGGGCCTTTCAATCCATCCTTTCGAACCCGGCGCTGAAAAGAAAATGAAATCAATTATCATAGTGGTCCCTTCCTCCCCAAGGCTCTTGACCTTGTTGCTTTTGAGTATTTACTATGAATATGAAATTCATAATGCAGATTACATTCTCGATTACAGAAATGCTTTCTTCCCCCTCGAGGCAATGTGCATGCCAGGTAGATGTAATCGGGGCTTTTGGCGTGGGGGTCCTTATTTCGTTTGGGAGCGAAGATAACGGCAGGGAAATGAAAGACCCAGTCTCATTTCCTGAAGGTTGCAGGCTCTGGGAGCTATCAAAACACAAAATGTTCCTCTGGTGATACAAGTCACTCAGCTGCTGTTTTTCAACTATAAGACAAACACACAATCAATGTTCCCTGTAATTTTCCTGACGGGTCCGAGCGTTCACACAAAGTCGGTGAGCAACGCTTGAAACAACAGTGAGCAACAGCAATCCCAAGTGTGGCAACTAAATCATTATCAAACATGTCCAAAACTTGACATCAAGTTACATTTTGCGGAGTTTCCGGCAATGCAAAATGATTTTTCTCTTTTGAACGAATTGACTTATGTACTATTGCAAAGGTTGCAGGGCCTACAAACATCATTTGTTTTTACAACAAATCTTTCACAAGATTTCCATTTCTTTTTTTTTCCTAGTATCTTTTGTGGCATAATACTAAGATTTTGGGGGGCTTATTGAGTCGGTTGCACGATACACAACTGTATTTAATCACATTTTTTAGTGGAAGTACAATGTTGGCAACAAGGTTGACTGGGTATAATTGGAAATTAATTGAATGCAACACAAACCTTTTCTTCTTTTTTCCTGTTTTTTTTTATTCCTTTAGAAAAATTCTCATTGTGTTTATTTTTTCCTAGCTTTTTTTCTTTTTGTTCTCTATTTACTTTTTTCCTACATTTCTTTCTTTTCTTTTTTTCTGGCTTTTTTTCTATATGCTTCCTTCTTTTTTTTCTCTTCCTTCTGTTTCTTTTTTTCTCAGCTTTTCACTACTTTTTCATTTTGGTATTTATTTCTTTTTTTGTTCTATTCCCCCATTCTTTTAAGTTATTTTGTGCTTAATTTTACATAATATTTGGTCATGTTGGGATTAAAGAAGCAAAAACAACCTGAAGAGCCGTTTAGGACCCGAAAGAACCGGTTCCTTTTAGTGAGCTGAGCCGAAGAAGCCGGTTCTCAAAAAACTCGACTGACTTTACTTTTCAACTTCGTTCGACATTGACTTCAAAATACCGCATTTAGGACACAACGTCAGGGGAACCTGTGTAATTTTACCTTTATGCACTGTAACTTTGACTCAAGTCGCTTCTTAATTAGTATTCTATTTACTTTTTTTCCTGGCTTTTTTCTGAATTTGTTCTTTTTTTCTCAGTTTTTCACTGCATTTTCTTTTTGGATTTTTTTTTTCTTTTTTGTTCTATCTCCCCCCCTTCCTTTAAGTCATTTTGTGCACAATCCTACGTAATATTTGGTCGTGTAGGGATGAAAGAAGCAAAAACAACCTGAAGAGCCGTTTGGGACCCGAAAGAGCCGGTTCTTTTTAGTGAGCCGAGCCGAAGAAGCCGGTTCTCGAAAAACTCTACTGACTTTACTCAACTTCGTTCTACTTCGACATTGACTTCCAAATACCGCATTTAAAACTCAACGTCAGGTGAACCTGTGTATTTTTACCTTCATGCACTGTAACTTTGACTTAATTCGCTTCTTAATTAGCAATTTCGAGCCCTGATTTTTGCGAGCTGGCTAGATTTTCTTGTGCGCTGAGAATGTGCGGGCAGTGCGCGATTGCGCAGCTTAGAGGGAACACTGCACACAATTGTTCTTTTTTTAGTCTCCTTCACTACCTGTGTGGACCACCATGAAGGTTTGCGCTGATGGCGTCAAAATATACATGGGGTAACACATGACTCTATTTTCTTTTGCTACACGTTACAAAAGTTCCAAAAACCTGAGGTAGGCAAATTTTTAGGAATAATTAATGATCAATTCAAATTGATTACTGATGAAGTTTATACTTATATGAACTCTATGTTGGCAGAATTAAACAAATAAAAACAAGCATTAAGGTAAATACATTTATTAGCTCTGTCCGGTGACCCATCGGGGCCATCATCTCTCGCCCCGATCAGGGCTGCGGCCACACTGCGCGCCCCCGTGTGTCTAGTTAACTTTAGTCAAACAGGAAACAGATAAATACACCGGAAATGCAACTTCAAAATAAAAGAGTACAAAACTGATAAACGTACAAGACATGCAATTAGACTGATTATTGAACCGTTACGTCATGTGTGTGTGTGTGTGTGTGTGTGTGTGTGTGTGTGTGTGTGTGTGTGTGTGTGTGTGTGTGTGTGTGTGTGTGTGTGTGTGTGTGTGTGTGTGTGTGTGTGTGTGTGTGTGTGTGAAAGATTGTTTTTATATTTAGGAATATAAAAACAAGTTATATTCACACAGTGAATTCTGAGAAATGTTACAATCAAAACGATCAACCTATCAATTACGCCATATAAACAGTCGTTCCCTTCTTCACCATTGCCTCCAGAATGGGTACGATGTGCTTGAAAAATTGTTGGCACAGCAGCTGAATGATTTTATATCCGAGAACAATCTTTTTGAATCATTGCAATCAGGATTCAGGGCTAACCACTCTACTGAGACAGCTCTGATCAAGGTAACCAATGATCGTCTACTGGCAATGGACTCCGGCGCTTCATCATTTTTGCTGCTGCTGGACCTTAGTGCTGCCTTTGACACTGGACCATAATATCTTACTAGACCGGTTGGAAAGATGGATTGGTCTCTCAGGAACCGTCCTCTCGTGGTTCAGATCCTACCTCTCAGATAGGACGTACTGTGTTAAATATAGTAAAATGACATCTGAGCCCTTTAGTGTTACCTGTGGTGTTCCGCAGGGTTCAGTACACGGCCCCCTTCTTTTCAGCATTTACATGCTTCCATGAGGTGATGTTATTCGCAAGAATAATATCAGTTTCCATTGCTACGCAGATGACACTCAACTATATCTTCCGTTGGAGGAATCTGCCACACTAAATTGTGGAAATTTGGAGGCTTGCCTCACTGAGATAAAAGAGTGGATTGTCACTCCATTTCTTGCATCTTAACTCTGAAAAGACCGAAATGTTAGTCATTGGTCCATCTAAATGCTGTGAACATTGACAAATGTCACATCACACAGAGTGACTCAGTTAAAAATTTAGGTGTCATATTTGACCCTGATCTATCCTTTGAAACGCATGTAAAGATAATGACTAGAACCGCTTTCTTCCATCTTCGTAACATTGCTAAAATTGGTTCTATACTGTCTCAGTCGGATGCGGAAATTATAATTCATGCGTTTGTTACCTCCCGTCTCGATTACTGTAATGCACTACTCTCTGGTCTCCCGAAGTCTAGAATCAAGTCTCTTCAGCTGGTACAAAATGCCTCAGCGAGGCTTTTAACTAGGACAAAAAAGTCCGATCACATCACGACGATTTTGGCCAACCTGCATTGGCTCCCTGTTAGCCTAAGTTGTGATTTCAAGGTTCTCTTAGTATTATGCAAAATCATACATGGACTTGCTCCCTCAGATCTGATTTCCCCCTATGTTCCGAGAGCCAAGAAGTGTTCCACAGGTTCGAGAGCGTTCTCCATCCGGGCCCCGGTGCTGTGGAATGCTCTTCCCCCTGAGATCGGATCTGCAACCTCAGTGGAAATGTTTAAATCTAAGCTTAAAACACACTTCTACTCTATAGCATAGGAATAACCTATACTTTTCGTGGACAATATCTATTATTATTATTATTATTTGTGATTGCAACATCCTTTGATGTCTGGTAATCCTGGAAGGGGGATGCCACATGAGCGGTCCCTTCTCGAGGTTTTTTCATTTTCCTCATGTTGAGGTTTTTGAGTTTTTCCTTGCCCTCATGTTGGTTCCAGATCAGGGGATGGTGTAATAATAGTCTGAAATAATAGTCTGTGCAATAACCTGTGCAGACCTTTGAGATTATTTGAAATTAAGGGCTATACAAATAAAAATGACTTGACTTGACTAATGGATACGTGCTAAAAAGTGATGCTAACAGTTAAATGCTAACTGCTTCATGCTTACAAATTATGCTAAAGGATTCATGCTAACGACTTCATGTTTACAAATTATGCTAATGGTTACATGTTAATGAGTTATACTAATGGATACATGCTAAAAAGTGATGTTAACAGCTAAATGCTAACTGCTTCATGCTGAAAAATTATGGCACTTATTTTTTTCAGGGCTCGCGTGAATAGGTATTCTTTTAAAACGGATTTTCTCCACGTTTTTCTTGTCAAAACAAAACAATGAGTCACTATTGTTTTGATCTGTATCACCCGCTGGGACGATTTACAGTTTTATCCAGTGATTTAGGCTTTTTTGTTTGTCCATGCGAACTGCTTCATGCTAAAAAAATTGGGTAATGGCTATATTTTAACGACTTTATATTTACAAATTATGCTAATGGTTACATGTTAATGAATTATGCTCATGGATATATGCTAAAAAGTGATGCTGACGGCTAAATGCTAACTGCTTCATAACAAATTTTTTTTAGTAATGGCTATATTTTAATGGCTTCATATTTACAAAATATGCTAATAGAAACATGTTAATAAGTTATGCTAATGGATACATACCAAAAAGTGATGCTAACGGCTAAATGCTAACTGCTTTATAACCAAAAATCATTAGTAATGGCTATATTTTAACGACTTCATATTTACAAATTATGCTAATGGGTACATGTTCATAAGTTATGATAATGGATACATGCCAAAAAATGATGCTAACAGCTAAATGCTAACTGCTTCATGCTAAAAAAATTGCTAATGGGTACATTCTAACAACTTCATGTTTACAAATTATGCTAATGGGTACATGTCAATAAGTTATGCTAATGGCTACATTCTAAAAAGTGATGCTAACATCTAAATGCTAACTGCTTCACGCTAAAAAAATATGCTAATGGATATATGCTAACAACTTCATATTTACAAATTATACTAATGTGTACATGCTTATGAGTTATGCTAATGGGTACATGCTAAAAAGTGATGCTAACAGCTAAATGCTAACTGCTTCATGCTTACAAATTATGCTAAAGGCTTCATGCTAACGACTTCATGTTTCCAAATTATGCTAATGGTTACATGTTAATGAGTTACGCCGGGACAATTTACAGTTTTAGCCAGTGTTTTAGGCTTTTTTGTTTGTCTAGTTCTTCACATTAGAGTTCGGTTGGAATTTGCACTACGGTGTTGTTGTTACTGGTAAATTTTATATTAACCGTTCGTATCAACAGTGTATCCGTCGTTTATGGGATAGCTTTAGAGAGGGATGGTTACAAGTAACCGGAACTTGTGTCATTTAATCAAGCGACTGGGGACATTTACTACATTACCTCAGTGTATCACTGTTCACACATGTTTCCACTCAGATCTAATTTAGGTTTCTATAAATGTGTTATCTCATTGTGACACAACAGCACAAAACAGAATTAATGGATGCTCTGAGGATGTACCAAAACAAACAGATTAGGTTACGGTCCACAAACAAATGCAAATCAGCTCCGTAACTTGAACATAAAACGTTGGGCAAGAGACTTATCTATGGGTTTTAACTTGGTTTTATAATGTAGTCGATGAAGGGTTTGTGAGGTCATTGGTAGTGTCCCAGATTACCCAAAAGAGGACGGTCTACAACAAAAATGAATCAGTCTCAAATTTTCAATGTTTTTTCAATATTTGTCATTTTAACTATTACCATTTTGCAGTTCATTAATTTTGTCAAAATATTTCTAATTTAAGAAATAGAAAGAAGCACACTCATAGGTTGAACTAAAACACTATCAGTTTTATTCACACTGAAGGATGTTTTATTTTCTTTGATTGACCATAAGGGATTTTACAAATTACAGTTATTGAATGCAATGAATTTTTCTCAGAGGAGGCTGAAGTTCAAGGACAGGTCGCACCGTTCCAAGTGAGGAGTGTGGAATTTTGATAGCGGGGCTCTGACGAGGGAATTAGGCCTTGTTTTGATAAACGCTTGGCATTGTTTGGAGCTGATATGAGTTTTCTTTGGACATGGCGGCGCCTTTCGGCGAGGAGGTGGTGAAGCTGGCACCCGACCCGCCCCATGAGGGGGGCCTTTGTGACGCACCGGTCAGACGAGGTGGGGGCCACTTGGGGAGGTCCTGGCCTGCCCATAGGAGTGGCCGACGCCCCGACGTGTGAAAAGACGGAGGACGGAAGGAGAGCCGGAAAGAGATGGGAGATCGTGAGAGGGAGGCTCGACGAAGACTAATTAGACTAAATCGACAATAATTCGGCTAAAATCAATGGAATTCACTTAGTTAAATACTTTAAGAAAATAAATCTGCTCCCTTGTGGAAATTCCTGTCTCTTGTCAATATTTTTCCCTAAATTAAGAAACGAGCATGCATTGTTAAGAAAATGAAGTTTGTGTTTGGTTAATGGAGTCAGATAACTAATTCGAACAATTTTAGTAAACGCTACATTTGTAATATAGTTTTTTCCCTAACAACACCCAATGTCAATAAACATTTCAACAAGAGGGAATCAGCCTACTTGGTTAAAATATTCATTGCACTCAATAAATGTAACTTGTATTCAATCGTACAAAATCATTTTTAGTCAAATGTATAAAATCCTTTATAGTCAAATGTATAAAATCCTTCAGCATCTAAAGGTTAAAATGTTTTATATTTGATTTATAAATATTTTAATTATCATGTTTTTTATTTAAATATGTAAAGTTTATGATGTTTTCTTTCTCTCTTTTCCTTTTGTTAATGTATTTTTCTTTTTGTTTCTATTTTTGTCTTTTCTTCTTTAGTTCCCAATCCTTTTTTAAGTCATTCCTTGCATAATTTTATGTACTCATTGGTGATGTAGGGATAAAAGCAACATAAACAACCTAAAGAGCTGTTTGGGAGCAGAAAGAGTAGCCGGGACAGGAGAGCAAAAACGTGGTCGGGGTCGGAAGCGAGTCGTAAGCCAGAATAGGAGAAAAGACGTGGTCGGGGTCAAAAAGAGGTCAAAGCCGGGGGACAGACAGAAGCAAAAACGGGACAGGTGCTAGTCAGAGTCGAAAAAGGCTTGCCTAGTGGTAACTGAGGTTAGCAGACAGACTACGAAAGGGGACAGACAGGACTGGGTACAAATACTGATCGGGGGCCAATCAGAACCCGCGGCAGTTGGCACCAAGGGAGCGGGCACAGCTGAGTCCCATCAGTAATCATGACAGAATTAGGTTGACTTGATCATTGGTGATGTAGGGATAAAAGCAACATAAACAACCTAAAGAGCTGTTTGGGAGCGGAAAGAGTTGCCGGGACAGGAGAGCAAAAACGTGGTTGGGGTCGTATGCGAGTCGAAAGCCAGAATAGGAGAAAAGACGTGGTCGGGGTCAAAAAGAGGTCGAAGCCGGGGGACAGACAGGAGCAAAAACGGGACAGGTGGGAGTCAGGGTCGAAAAAGGCTTGCCTAGTGGTAATTGAGGTTAGCAGACAGACTACGAAAGGGGACGACAGGACTGGGCACAAATACTGATCGGGAGCCTATCAGAACCCGCGGCAGTTGGCACCAATCAGTAATCATGACAGAATTAGGTTGACTTACAGAGAACAGTCCAAAACAGTAACTCCTAAACTGTCATGTTTGTTTGCTGCAATTATATTTAGAATTATTGCACTGTTAAAATACCTGGAAATAAATACAATTTTACAATTTTAATGTACAAGAATAATACAAAAAATATTCAAAATATTAAATTGATCATTTGTCCAACGCTTCTGTGGATAACACAATAAAGATACTGGTCTTGTCACCTATCAAATTTGCCATATTTTGATATAGAAAACACAGAAATTTACAAATGCAAATCAACTCCTTCAAACATATCCATTTTCATGTATTGTTTTCATTTACCTAAATTTGTTACAATTCCAATAAAAATACAGTCTGGGTTTAAACTCCCATACTAATTCCGAATTTAGTTATTTCGCATTTCACTTTGGCGGCTTGCCTTGGCTGCCCTTGCTCAGTGCTACCAAATATTGTGAATATTCCATAGTCAGGGTTGGGTAGGTTTACTTAACTGGATTACTTTCAATTACTTTTGGATTACTCCAATACCAAATATGCTAATAAAAGACAAAAGAAACTAAATATGAATAAAATGATGACTCACAACAAGTGGTAAGCTTTCTCTCCTGGCGTTGATCTCTTTGATATTCCGCAAAACTAACATACATTGCGACAGAAACAAAATGAAAATAAATTCAATACGTGGACTGAGCAATTAGGGGAAAAAATATTGGACCGTGGGTAAAGTAAGATCCTTCCATCTCTGTCTGTCCCTCACCCCCCCATACACCCCCCTCCAGAGGAAAACAAAGCCTGCAACAATGACAGCACAAACATCTTTTTTGTTCCTTTATCTTCTTTGTTTTCTTTATCCTCACTGTAAAATGTGGACCTGGAGTGCCACGTACAATTTCGTTGCCACAATATATCCCATGTTGTAACAATGACAATAAAGGTATATTCTATTCTATTCTATTATAAATACACGTGGCCTCATTTCAGGTTCCTGTCCTCTAAAAAATGAACAAATTCAAAGATTGTTCATATAGATAAGGGGTTGGCAACCTATGACCAGGGTTGGGTAGGGTTACTTTAACTTGATTACTTTCAATTACTTTTGGATTACTCCAATACCAAATATGCTAATAAAAGACAAAATAAACTAAATATGAATAAAATGATGACTCACAACACGTGGTAAGCTTTCTCTCCTGGCGTTGATCTCTTTGATCTTCCGCAAAACTAACATCAAATGCGACAGAGACAAAATGAAAATCAATCCAAACAGCTTGCCAACATCATTTTTGCCGTTCCATGTATTCCGTTACTCCCCAAGCCTGCACAAAATTGAGTCATTTTATTCATATTTAGTTTCTTTTGTCTTTTAATAGCATATTTGGTATTGGAGTAATCCAAAAGTAATTGAAAGTAATCCAGTTAAAGTAACCCTACCCAACCCTGAAAGTGAATCACAAAATTGGCATTTTTTTAATGGAAAATGAGAACATTTGGTAGGGGAAAAATATGTTTGTATTGACAATGTTTATTGTTCCATGGTTATCTATAGCGTATTAGAGCCCTCTGCTTTTTTTGTGAAATGAAATGATCTGCATTTATATAGCGCTTTTCAGGTCAATGACTTCCCAAAGTGCTTTACAATGTGCTCCACATTTCCCAATTGCGGCCTTGCAGCCATGTAAGGCGCTAACCTGCTTATTGGGGGTGTTAGGGGTTCAGTGTCAAGTCAAGTCAAGTCAAGTCATTTTTATTTGTATAGCCCTTAATCACAATTAGTCTCTAAGGGCTTCACAAGTTATTACATATAAGAAGATTAGGTTACTCGTATGCTATAGAGTAGAAGTGAGTTTTAAGCCTAGATTTAAACATTTCCACCGAGGTTGCAGATCGGATATCAGGGGGAAGAGCATTCCACAACACCGGTGCCCGGATGGAGAACGCTCTCGAACCAGCGGAACACTTCTTGGCTCTTGGGATCACCAGGAGACCGGCGCTCTCGGAACGAAGGCTTCGGGCCGGGACATAAGGGCAGATCAGATCTGAAAGATACGAGGGGGAAAGTGTCTTAACCAAGGACACTTTGACATGTAACACGGACGAGCAGGGATTCGAACTGGGATCCCTTGCTTTACCTCCTGAGCTACTGCCGCCCCTTTGTCTTTAAAATGACTTTAAAATGGCACTAAATGCTGCTGCAAAAGAAATTAAAATATTTTCAAATTCTCTTTATCCATTTTGAAATATGATTTTCAATCTTTGGCAGCTTTCCTTGTTATCTTTATCTGTCATGGCGGCTGGTGTTATTTATGTTCAAACTGCTGAAAGATAGAGCTTAAGTGTTCTAGCTAGCCACCCATGACTTGTAGCTGGTGTGGAGAGTGTAAGGTGACTTTGTCATGGATTTATGCACAGTTGCTAGCTGTTATAACTCCCCGGTCGAACATTTTGAAGTCATTCTCACATCCGAGCAGATACAGTGCCTTGCAAAAGCATTAGCCCCTCAATAACCGGTTGACATATTGCCATATTTCAGTCTTCAAACTTCTCGATAGAAAAACTCAAAATCAACAATATATAAGACACACTTGTAAAAAGAAACCTCATTTATCCAACATCTTATATTATGCAATCATATACAGTGTTCTCGCTTGCCTGCGTCCCTGCCAGGGTTGGGTAGGGTTACTTTAACTGGATTACTTTCAATTACTTTCGGATGACTCCAATACCAAATTTGCTAATAAAAGACAAAAGAAACTAAATAGGAATAAAATGACTACATTTTGTGCAGGCTTGGGGAGTAACAGAATACATGGAACGGCAAAAAATGATGTTGGCAAGTTCTTTGGATTTATTTCCATTTTGTTTCCGTCGCATTTATGTTAATTTTGCCGGAGATCAAAGAGATCAAAGCCAGGTGAGAAGGCTTACCATGTGTTGTAAGTCATAATTTTATTCATATTTAGTTTATTTTGTCTTTTGTTACCATATTTGGTATTGGAGTAATGCAAAAGTAATTGAAAATAATCCAGTTAAAGTAACCCTACCCAACCCTGGTCCCTGCGTCCCAGACGCAATATTTTTTAACTTTTTTGACACAAAATTGTCATTATCATTTTTCAACCAAGATTTACCGCACTCCAAACTTTTTGTGAGGCAGATCCGCCATTGTTGTTTTGGTCTCGCACTTCGAGTTTTCGTCTGCACGCCGATCTCCAGTTCGAGTTGTGTAGTGAAAGTCTGTTTCTTTTTAGAGAACCGGCTTTTTCGGCTCAACTCGTTAAAGAGAGCCAGCTCTCAAACGGCTCACTTGCTTTGATGCATTATATTACGAATGATTATAATGTATAAAGAAGTTAAGAAAAAAAGGAAGTATAAAAGGAGAACATAAAAAAGGTTTGTGGCGATCCCTTTAATCGGTACATAACCAACAATAATTTAATGCAGAAAATGAATTCATAATTTGAATAAGAAAATGTATTATTCTACTTAATTATTTTTGCATGTATTTTTTCCTTCTACAGTGATCATCCAAGCGACTTCATTTTTGAACTGTTTTTTATAATAAACCTCATTCATGTCGAGCAACTCAGTGTCTCACAACAAAACGTTTATTAACAATATATATGATATAAGGAAACACATGTACACATGTCCGACTCTGTTCCTGCCCTGCTTTTCTCTGCCTGATCTTCGTTGCGAACCTTTTTCCGGACCTGACTTCGCCCTGTTCAGTCTCCCTGTTACCGGATCTGTTTTGCCCAATTACCTGCCTGCCTCCTGTTACCGACCTCGTTTCCGAACTTGACACCGCCTTTGCTCTCCCGTCCCGGCCAGCGACTTGTAATTCCTGCCTCTCTTCGATCCTCCTCTCTAGACACGGAAGTGCCAATTCCGAATCCCCTGCTCCTCTTGTCCGTCAGCCATCATCGTGGAAGCAGCCCTGCTCTCCCTCTTTATGAATAAAAACTGAGAAAACGGGCGCTATTGGGTCCTGTGTCCATTTCTGGTCTGTGACAAAAAGTGAAAATTGGTATTCAAATCAATGTTTTTTTTACTGAATGAAGGTTTTTTTTGTACCAGTTGAGGGACAGGTTATTACACACAGTCACCTTAGGTTTGAAGCCTGTATGACAAAGTACTTGGGGAGGGGGGCAATACTGTTTCTTGGCACTGTACAATGACATTTTCAAACATTTTTAAACTGGCACATAGAAATACTGACTATTTATCAAGAAACATGTGCTTGACTTTAAGCAAAATATGCAAGTATTTGTCCGAGTCAATTGAATTCTTTCCTCTCAGAATCCATACTGATCAGTTTGTAGCTTGGTCTCCGGCCTGGGGCAAGATCTGACTGCAGAGTCAGTCCCGCAAATACTATCAGGAAACCAGAACAGACCAGTGGACCCCAGAGCATTCTTTTAAGTCTTTTATTAAGGAAGCGTTCAGCGCTTGCTGGAGACATGATGGCCGTCAGACGTTAGCAGCGGCGCCGGGGAGATAACTTCGGAACGAGTCCGGAATCGTAGTGCGGAAGTCAGGCAGATCGTGTTTACCGGGGCTGGAGAGGAGATCAAAGCGTGGGACGGAAACAGGTCGGCAGGCAGAATCGGGTAAGCAGAGTTCCAAATGAACGGGATATCAGGAGAAACACACAGAGTTACAAAATGTACACTCTGACACTGCTCTCTGGACGCAGGACGCTTAAGAGAGAAGTGCCAGCCAATCAGAAGCCAATCACATGATTGCTCCAGGTGATCTGAGTTAGTAATCATGACAAATACAGTCCAAAGTGCTTATCTATCTTTCCCTTTCAACATTTCTTTTGATCCCTCTGCATTCAGGGTGCCCTTTTATCATACGTTATTGCCACAGCATTTCATGATGTACTATTCCTACCGCTTCGACCGCAAAATGTGTTTTAAGCTAGCAGAAATGGAACCTGCTTGTATGCGTATCACCACAATTTTGTTTCCAGCTCTCAGCACAGCGGAGCAGAAAGGTCTTTTATGACTAATGCAAATGGAGAGATGCAAGTAGGTTGGCCTGTGTCTCCAAAGCTTTGAAATGTGCTTACTATCAAGCTATTTTGAACCAATTGCTTGCTTGCTTGTCTTCCTCTATTTATCTAACAACACAGTAAGTAAGGCTGAGTTTCTATCGTAGCACACTCGCCCGGTCACATATTTAGAGCTTTCTGCCTCATTTCTCACTGCCAGGATGCGTGTGTGGCCTTGGTCGTGTGTCTTGCCTACATAAATAGTCATACAGAAACGGTGTTCCTCAGCCAGTGCAAGACATTTTTGCAGATGGGGCACTGAATTAGTATGTGTGAAGTAATAGTCACAGCAACAGGAGGAAAACACGTTTGTAGCTTTTTAACCAGGGTTGGAAAATCTACAGCCCAAGAGCCACATGTTGCCTAGCAGGGGGGTGTGTGGTTGGGTTTTGTTGTCCATACCTGTCAAGCTCCACAGCTCCATGCCCTTACAAAAATATTGTTGGTAATATATTGATTAAAGGGATAACCACAAACCTGTCTTTTTCATTTTCTCATTTTATACTTTTTTTCTTAACTTCTTTATACAACATAATAATTTGTAATATAATGCATCAAAGCAAGTGAGCCGTTTGGGAGCCGGCTCTCTTTAATGAGTTGAGCCGAAAAAGCCAGTTCTCTAAAAAGAGACGGACTTCCTTTCGTTTCATCAAACCGCTCGCTTCGTTTGCAACGAAAAAAAACGATACCGAGATAGAGGCTTCCGCGGCGAACTCGTTTGATTGATTTGCTGTTTTGTGATACTCGGTGTATACCGGATAGTACCCATGATTGACAAATTATTTGAGTTTTTCCTTACAGATTTTCTCGTACGTGGTACACGTCTTAAAATGCATAATAAACGTATTTTGTACGGTAAAACCGTACAGGTTGACAGGTATGTGTTATCCCACGAATAGACGTCTGTTTCTGCATTCAAATTTCGACATTTAAGGGTTGGAAGGATAATTAGTGTCACCGAGTGTTAAAAAACTCATTATGTAAAGGAAAAAACGGATTTCAATACTTGGCAAAAATTTTGTCAATGTTAATTTAGAGCACGTATATATATCTATAGATCTATACATCTATATACATATATATCTATATAGATATATAGATATATATATATTTATATATATCTATATATATATTTATATATATATATATATATATATATATATATATATATATATATATATATATATATATAGATAGATAGATAGATAGATAGATATAGATATATATAGTAGTCATCTAAATTATTTCTTGAGTAAAAGTAAAAAATGTACTTGGTGACTAAATTACTCAATTACTGAATTACTTTAACAATGTTTTATTATTTTCTTTTAACAACCATTCAATCAGATCATCAAAGTCCATCCAATCAACAATACATTACATTTAATTTAAAAAAAAAAAAAAAAGATTAAAGTTATCAGGTGAATTCAAGTACTTTCATGAATGAAGGATTTTATACATTTGACTATAAAGGATTTCATACGATCGAATACAAATTACATTTAATGCAAAAGATATTCACTGGTTGGGCTCTGGTGCGAGGTCAGGGCATCCTAGTGGAAAATGCTGTTTACAAGAATGGCGGGAACGGGACGTAAGGCTGATAAGGAAGGCCCTGATGACGTAGAAACGCTCGGTGTTGTTTTGGTTGTTCAGCCCAGGGGGCTTCATTGGCACACCTATGGGAGGAGCCGGGACACCATCTTGCGGGGAGACTTGGTCCAATAAGAAGAGAGCTAAAGGACTTCAGAAGAGGGCTTCCCAGAGACTCCAACGACACTAATTCGTCCGTTTTCGATGGAGTACACTTAGTTAAATTGTAAATCAAATTAAATCTGCCCCTGTGTGAAAATGTTGGCTTTCTTGTTCATCTTTTCTGTCAAGAAACGAGCGCGCATAAATTGTTATTAATCATACACAGCGCTATCATCCACCCTAGTGTGAACTTGTTTGGTATAATTAGCTTTATTTCCATTATGGAGTCCAAGTGCTGGAAGCAAGACATCTACATTGTGCCCAACTGAGAAACACTAGGCCTTGGCTTGTGGTAATGCTATCTATATTTATCATCCGATTCAACAAACAACATGCCAATTTAGCCTGTTTAAGCTTGATGGACTGCCAAGTCGACAGCAGCTGGAGTACAAACACTTGAACATCGTACGATCAACATTTGGCATTCAGATGACATTTACGGCGAAATAACTCGGGCAAAGCCAGATGGATCATTGATGAATATTGAAGTGATTGTTAGTTTTTTCTTTTTTTACAAGCAAAGTATGAATGTGCTTTGTGAGGACAGTAAGAGTGACTGTATGTTGTTTAACTGAGGTTATTTGAGGCCTTGGTGGAGGGCGGACTCATTTGTCCATTTCACTGGCAGGTGAAAACTACTTTGTGATTCATTTCATCCCAGCTTACCTTTAATATTTTGTGTCTGAGCTCTCACATATAACTCATGTTGTGCTCAGACACTTTGGGGGTTAGACGTTCACAAACCTAATCAAAGTCCCCATGTCACTGTATGTGTATATATGTAACAGGTGTAATAATAACTTTTGTTTTATTGAAAATCCTGCTGAAATATGTTGTATAGTTTTTGTGTAAGTGTCCTGCAATGATGAGTCCAACAGTGCCACCTGCTGGTATGGGGTAAGGCTTGGTTTGGCTTTTGACTTGTGACTGGAAGGCGGGGTTTGTTGGCAGTCCAACAACGCACTGTCAACGGTAAGCCACGATCTATTTTCGTATTGTTTCTGTCGCCTTTTATGTTAGTTTTGCCGGACGTTGCATGTTGTGCTAAAATGCTAATTCCCCTTATAGAGATCAAAGCCAGCAGAGAAGCCTACCACGTGTTGTGTTGCGACTCATTCATTTGCAGGTAAATTGTACCCGTTTTTATACTCATTATTGTTATTATTTCTATTTTCTCATATATATAAAAAGGATGATGTTGGTTAAAATTCAGACTAAAGAAAAATATGTTGAATTCAATGTAAACGGTAAAAAAAACACTATATGATTTCTTGTTAAAAGTATCTTGTTAAAATGGATGTAAAAATGTAATGTGATGGTTGATATTCTAAAATTTATTTTATGTAAACTGAAAAGAAAGCTCTTTGATATGTTTTGGGAAGTCCAACAGCGTGCTGTCAACGAGATCAAAGCCAGCAGAGAAGCTTACCACGTGTTGTGTTGTGACTCATTCATTTGCAGCAACTGTAATAAAAACCTCATCATCCAGTCCAGCGTGAATGTGGATCTTTGGTGGGACAGGTACACCGAGGTTACATATATACAGTGTATATTCAGTGTCGTGAAAAAGTATTTGTCCCCTTTCGTGATTCTATGTTTTTTGCATATATATCACTCACAAAGGTTTCAGATCTTCAAACCAATTTTAATATCACACACAGAAAACCCAAATAACAATTGCTATTTAAGGTCAACAAAAACATAGTGCCAGAAAACATCCATAAATGATTCATTCGGAAAGAGGGAAATTATAACTTAAGGGGCTGTAGTGAATTCATAATCCCAAAGGTGAGAACCACCAGGAAAAGTATGTGTGTGTCTGTGTGTGGAGTCAAGCTTTGGACCGGTTTGCAAGACGAGATCAAACGGTGTCCAACTATTCACTTGTTCACGTTTAGATACAAAGGAACATTCCTGGCGGAATACAGGGATGAGGAGGGTGGTCGATGAGTGATGCGGGAGATTGGGAATAGTACGTCTAGTTAACTTTGGGTTATTGCTATTCTTATATCAAAACTGTCATTATTAATATGATTACATTTGTTGTTATATCATTGGTACATTTGGTGGGTAAGATGAAGGGCTAGGGAATATAAGCATTTGCTTTTCGAACATATTATGTAATGTTATTTTGTTGTTGAGTCATTGTTTTTGTTCTGTTTTTATTTTGATGTTCGAATAAAGTTTTCGTTCATTCGTTCAAATACAAAATGCTGTTCTGAAATTTGTATATATTAGGGCACGGGAAAAAATTCTAGGCCTTCTCTTTTAGAATGGAATAGAATAGAATAGAATATACCTTTATTGTCATTGTTACAAAATGGGTTAACATATTGTGACAACGAAATTTGGGCATGACACTCCAGTATCACACATTCACAGTGAGGTAAAAAAGCCAAGAAGATAAAGGAACAAAGTAGATAAGGTTATAAAACAAGGAGGATAAGGTTATAGTTATAATTTACACAATATTTACACAAGAAATGTCGTCATGTATGATGCTACATACAGTTTGGTATCGTAATACAGTTTGGTATCGTAAGGGTTTGTGCAATTATACATTTGGTGCAAAAATAGTCATCATAGCTCAAAAAAATAGTCAACATTGTGCAAGGTGAGCAGTAAACATAGTGCAGTCAACATGTGCAAGAAACATAGACCATTTTACGTTTGTATGAGGTAGTGTTTTTGCAAGAGTTTTTCAGTTTTTTGTGCAGTGTCTGTTTAGGGTGGTAATGGCTCTGAGTCTGTTTGTTTTTGTTTTGCGTGACCTGTAGCGCTTCCCGGAAGGCAGCAGGTCGAAGAGGTGGTGGCCGGGGTGAGAAAAGTCCTTGATGATGTTTTCTGCTCTGCTGATGTAGCGAGAGCCGGCAATGTCCTCCAGACTGGGCAGGGAGCGTTTTCCTGTCTGCTGCTGTGCACCCAGCATACCACACCGTAATGCAGTACGTTAGAATGCTCTCCACTGTGGCTTTGTAAAAGAACACCTGCAGCTGCTGTTTTAGATGATTTTTCCTGAGCACTCTCAGGAAATGCAGTCCCTGCTGGGCCTTCCCTACCACCGCTCTGGTGTTTCAGACCAGGAGAGGTCGTCGGAGATGTGCACACCCAGAAATTTGAAGGAGTGGACTCTCTCTACACAGTCTCCTTTTATGATAAGTGGTGCTGGATTCCTGCCATTCCTTCTGATGTCCGGTATCAGTTATTTTGTTTTTGTGGTGTTCAGTATGAGGTGGTTTTCCAAACACCACGTTGACAGTGACTCCACCTCATCCCTGTACGCCGCCTCTTCCCCTTCAGAGATGAGGCCGATCAAGGTGGTATCGTCGGCGAACTTGTGTTTGTGGGGTGGGTCGGTGAGCAGTCGGAGGTGTAGAGGGTAAAAAGCAGGGGGCTCAGTGCACAACCTTGGGGGGAGCCAGTGTTCAGTGTTAGGGTGGGAGAGACGTGGTTATCGAGTTTCACGCACTGTGGGCGATTTCATTTCAAGCTTTAGCATGTTTAGCGTGACGTGAAAAAAGGTATTTAAAAACAAATGCATTTGTCAAGATGTATCTGTAAAACGACAACCGGGTCGACATCCTCGTCTTTTCACCTATCTTGAGATTTCAAAGTAGCATTAAAATGTATCCAGTGAGTGTGTATTTTGATAGTGGATGAAAGTGCCATCATGACCCTGCACTACAAAATGGAGTGCACCGTGTGCACGGAACAGTGCTTTGGATAGCTAATGCAAACTGTGGTTTACTGACACCTGCTTGTTACTGTTAGCGCCCCACTGCCGATGCACCTGCAAGCAGCACAGGATGCGGGTTCAAAATTGGCGTGTCCCTTTCATGTAACTGAAAAGCTGTGGTTATAGCTGCTATGTCTTCCCCACCTCCTGAAGGGAGAATGAATCTGAGCTTTAATGCCATACAAACAGGGTTGGGTAGGGTTACTTTAACTGGATTACTTTCAATTACTTTTGGATGACTCCAATACCAAATATGCTAATAAAAGACAAAAGAGACTAAATATGAATAAAATGACTACATTTTGTGCAGGCTTGGGGAGTAACGGAATACATGGAACGGCAAAAATGATGTTGGCAAGCTGTTTGGATTTGTTTTCATTTTGTTTCTGTCGCATTTTATGTTTGTTTTGCCGGAGATCAAAGAGATCAAAGCCAGGAGAGAAAGCTTACCACATGTTGTGAGTCATCATTTTATTCATATTTAGTTTCATTTGTCTTATATTAGCATATTTGGTATTGGAGTCATCCAAAAGTCATTGAAAGTAATCAAGTTAAAGTAATCCTACCCAACCCTGCGTACAAAGTAGGTTTGTTATGCATTTTAAGACGTGTACGACGTACAAGAAAATCCGTACGGTAAAACGCAAATTTGTCAAATATGGGTGCCATCCAGTATACACTGACTATGACGAAACGGCAAATCAATCAAGTAAAACGAGTTCGCCGCGGAAGCCTCCATCTCGGTATCGTTTTTTTCCTTGCAAACGAGGTGAGCGCTTTGATGTAGTGAAAGGAAGTCCGTCTCTTTTTAGAGAACCGGCTTTTTCGGCTCAACTCATCAAAGAGAGCCGGCTCTCAAACGGCTCACTTGCTTTGATGCGTTGTATTACGAAGTATTATGTTGTATAAAGAAGTTGAAAAAAGGTAAGCATAAAAAGAGAAAATGAAAAAAGACAGGTTTGTCTGTTATCCGTTTATCATTATTTTACCAACAATAATTTAATGCAGAAAATGAATTCATAATTTGAATAAGAAAATTCTACTCAATTATATTTGCATGTATTTTTCCTTCTACAGTGAACGTCCAAGCGACTTCATTTTTGAACTTTCTTTATAATAAACCTCATTCATGTCAAGCAACTCAGGATCTCACAACAAAATGTTAATGAACAATATATATGATATAACGAGGCAGCATGGCGGCGCAGTGGTTAGCGCGTGTACGGCACAGTTCTAAGGTCTTGGGAACCTCCTGTGTGGGTTCAAATCCAGCTACCGGACCTCCTGTGCGGAGTTTGTATGTTCTCCCCGTGCTTGCGTGGGTTTCCCACATTCCAAAGACATGCATTTCAGGTGGATTGGCCGGTCCAAATTGTCCCTAGGTGTGAATGAGCGAATAAGTTGTCTGTCCCTGTGTGCCCTGCAATTGGCTGGCAACCAGTTCAGGGTGTCCCCTACCCACTGCCCAATGATTGCCGGGATGGGCTCCAGCACCCCCATGGATAAGCGGTGCAGCTAATGAGATGAGATGAGATGATATAACGAAACACATGTACAATATAACTTAAATTAAACTACATAAATAAACACGTTTGGAAAAAAAAATGGTGTAAGATTATGTTGTACTTTGTAAGGGAAAATACGACACGGCCCACCATTGCATTTAACCGTGAGACTTTCTGCATCATGTCTGCATTAATTAAAATCCTTCAATATATATAATGACATCGTTTGCTAACCTGGCAAAAGCCAGATTGACATTTCACTCTGGGTTTTTGCAATATAACCTGTACCCTGAGACCTAAGCCAATGAAAGTGCGTGAGTCCGATTTTGAATGTTTTTTATGTCCCTGCCTTTTCATGTACCTGCACAAAGAGCACCAGTGGGAAAAATCCGTATTCAAGGACACCCTGTACAAATTCTCATTACAGTACATTTGATTTGAAAAACATTAGTGGAACTATGTTAACATGTGCAAACTGGTTCTGGAGTCATGCATTTTTAATTATTGCCCTCGGTCACTGAATTTTAATTGGCTGGTGGAAAAGTACAGCAAATCCAAAGGACAAGACCTTTTCAGATGTCGAGATCGTCTTGCAGTTGTTCCGCCACAGGGATTCTCTTAGAAACTTCTGTCTAGACCCTTATCTTTATACTGTATATAACCCATTTGTTGGTTTCGTGTAGGAATGAATATACATGCAGACATCGACATGCAATATTTCTTTATATTTTTGATTAGTTTTATCAAAGTGGTTTTGAAACGCTCAAAATTAATGCAAGGTAATATATACTGTAAATTCCGGACTATAGAGCGCACCTGTTTATAAGCTGCACCCACATTTCGGGAGGAAAACCGATTTTGTACATACACAAGCCACAGCTGTATATTAGCCGCATGCGCCCACATTGCAATAACGTAATACAAACACGGTATTAACCCATACTTGATACAGTCCAAAACACACAGCCGGCAAAATGATACCGGTACTTAAGATTGAATGCAGACCTCCAGAGTCCGGGTGCCCGTTGAAAGTAATCCAAGGAAAAAAGTGTATATTTCCAAAGATAAGGGTGGGAAAAATATATATTCACTATTGTCGGCCGCGTCCACAAACACCTTTACTCCACTTCCCGTCAGCCCGCGTTTGCCCCGCCCCTTCTTTCTCATTTGCTCGTACAAAACATATCAGAATAAGTTTCTAAAATAAATACATTACAAAAATATACAGTTGCAAATACATATTATACATGGTTACACATATTCACAAAGAAAGACCGAGAGTTTACAAAGCTTTAATAATAATATTATAACTTTCATCTCAAACCGTGCCTGTGAAAGGCAGCAAAACGCTACTAGCAACACGCTCGCAACACAGTAAACAAATTTGCTAAAAAAACATATCGTACTTGTGGTAAGCACGGGAAACTGTCCTCATTGTCCTTATAACTCACGTCATCAAAGTCGTCTTACTTCAGTATGGGAAAGATACTTTGTCATACAGATGTCGGGCCACGCTCCCTCATTCAAAAACACGCTAGCATCACGCTCGCAAAGTAAAGTTTACGTGCAGTAGCTGTTTCCTTCTATATCGAACTGTCCGATTGCGTTTAGCTCGAAAGTTGCGTCATGTGCCTTTCTATTAGCAATTTGCATGATGAGGATATGTCTACGCTAATTTAATATGTGCACAAGCTAAGAAGTTGCAGTCTAAATCTTACCTTTTGTACTCGAGTGCCGCTGGCGGCCGTTAGAAAAAATTACACAAATTGGCCATATCACTGTATAAGCCGCAGTGATATGGTCGACATGAAGGAGGTTTATTATAAAAAAAGTTAAAAAAATTAAGTAGCTTGGACTTTCACTGTAGAAGGAAAAATACATGCAAATATAATTAAGTAGAATTTTCTTATTCAAAATATTATTCATTTTCTGCATTAAATTATTGTTGCTATACTGATTAAACAGAACCTGTCTTTTTTCATTTTCTCCTTTTATACTTTCTTTTTTCTTAAACAACATAATAATTCGTAGTACAATGCATCAAAGCAAGTGAGCCGGCTCTCTTTAATGAGTTGAGCCACAAAAGCTGGTTTTCTAAAAAGAGACGGACTTCCTTTCACTACACAACTACCACGGAATGATGCCCAGATCCCCAGGTGGCAGACGCATGCGCACAGTAGCATCAAACGCTCGCTTCGTTTGCAACGAAAAAAACGATATCGAAAACGATACCGAGATAGAGGCTACCGCGGCAAACTCGTTTGACTTGATTGATTTGCCGTTTGGTGATAGTCGGTGTATACCCCATCATCGACAAATTTGCGTTTTTCCATACAGGTTGACAGGTATGACACTGGCTCAACCTGATTTAGAACGACAGCTTCCGTTGTCTGCATGGTAAATCTGTGCGGGAATACTGTTTGAAATATTTGCCTTACCGACTACATTTGTTGCAATCGGCACACGCAATTCTTTGGGGGGGGCGACAATCACGTTCGTGGGAATGAAATCTGACCTGCTGTGAAATTAGAATGAGACTCTAGTTATTTCTGAGGGCCTCACTTATGAAGTGAGGTTATTGAGTTTCATTACCAGGAAATTATGTTTTCAATGAACACCTCATTACGAGTACAACCTCTCAACTATTGTGCAGCCGTGATTTTTTTGTGCGTCGTAAAAAATCAATTATGACAGCAAATTGATAACTGTTTGCTAAAAAGGTATCAATGTTAACAGAGTTGGGTAGGGTTACTTTAACTTGATTACTTTCAATGACTTTTGGATGACTCCAATACCAAATATGCTAATAAAAGACAAAAGAAACTAAATATGAATAAAATGACTAAATTTTGTGCAGGCTTGGGGAGTAACAGAATACATGGAACGGCAAAAAAAATGTTGGCAAGCTGTTTGGATTTATTTTCATTTTGTTTGTCGCATTTTATGTTAGTTTTGCCGGAGATCAAAGAGATCAAAGCCAGGAGAGAAAGCTTACCACGTGTTGTGAGTCATCATTTTATTCATATTTAGTTTCTTTTGTCTTTTATTAGCATATTTGGTATTGACGTAATCCCAAAGTCATTGAAAGTAATCCAGTTAAAGTAACCCTACCCAACCCTGATCAGTCCACAGTCAAGAGCAAAGGAATAATCCAACTCTTACCGCAACCTTGATGTGGAGCTCTTGTTGGAGCTCATCTAGATCAAGTTTTTGGCCCTTTGTGAATCCCACTGTCACCGGGTGGAGTCAAAACAAAGAAAAGGAGATATTTGGTTCCCATGTCCTGTCTGTTGTCTACGGTGGAGAGCACCCTCTGCCCGCTATAATAATAATAATAATAATAATAATTTCCTTGTATTGTCATTCTGTGTAACAATGTACACAGAACGAAATGTCGATTGCACCTGACCCGTTGTAGCGAGCCGATGCAGCCGCAGCCAACAGAGGGCGCCGCCGACCACTTTTTAAGTCTTAGGAATGACTCGGCCGGGGCGCGAACCACCGACCTCCCAGTCTCAAAGCGGGCGCCTTACCATCTAGGCTACGATCAGGGTTGGGTAGAGTTACTTTAACTGGATTACTTTCAATTACTTTTGGATGACTCCAATACCAAATATGCTAATAAAAGACAAAAGAAACTAAATATGAATAAAATGACTCCATTTTGTGCAGGCTTGGGGACTAACAGAATACATGGAAGGGCAAAAATGATGTTGGCAAGCTGTTTGGATTGATTTTCATTTTGTTCTGTCGCATTTTATGTTAGTTTTGCCGGAGATCAAAGAGATCAAAGCCAGGAGAGAAAGCTTACCACGTGTTGTGAGTCATCATTTTATTTTATTTGTCTTTTATTAGCATATTTGGTATTGGAGTAATCCAAAAGTAATTGAAAGTAATCAAATTAAAGTAACCCTACCCAACCCTGTGTACAATTTAGTTAAAAAAGAATCCGTTTAAGAAAAAAACAATTCATACAATAAAATGGGCAGCCAAATTTACAGTGTCTCCAACGCAATGCTTCATCAAAAGTTGTGCAAAACGGCCAGCCCCATCATTTGTTTCCCACTCAAAAACGAGACACTTTCCCAAAAGCCATTTTTCGGTCTCATTTCATGCTTCCAGCGGTAGATTCCTAATTAAGTCTGATAATCAAGGTGGGAGCTCACAGCGGGCGCTTCCATTATGTCAGCATCACTGAGTGGCAGGCGAAGCTCCTGCCAAATAACTTCTGTGTCAATTGGCAGGGATGACCTTAGCCTGCTGCTTCGCCTCTCAACATCAAATCCCGTGCATGCCCTTAATGAACACGCCTGCACAACACGCAACAAGCTTAAGCCACACCGGATCTTGTTTCCCTTACCTGGGAGGTGCCAAGGTTGGTATTCATCAGACAAAGACCCGAGTTGTCTTTAAAGAAAAATAATGCACTGACGATTCCTGTTTGATGAGGCAAATTTGCCAGGAAATATAATGTCATGCACGAAAACGGGTCAGGAGTTAAAAAGGTGAGAATGGTGTGGAGGAGATATTTTCCGGTATGCGGTAAAACCCAACAAAATATAGAGTTCTGTTGGCCCACACTCAATGTTTCCTGTAATTTTCCAGGGGTCTGAGCGTTCACACAAACTCGGTGAGGAACGCTTGAAACAACAGTGAGCAAGAGGAATCCCAAGTGTGGCAACTAAATCATTATCAAACATGTCCAAAACTTGACAAGTTACATTTTGCTGAGTTTCCGGCTATGCAAAATTATTTTTCGCTCTTGAATGAATTGACCCATGTACGATTGCAAAGGTTGCAGAGCCTACAAACGTCATTTGGTTTGAAACAATTCTTTCACGAGATTTCCATTTCTTTTTTTTCCTGGTATCTTTTGTCGCATAATACTATCATTTTGGGGGGCTTATTTAGTCGGTTGCACGACTAAATAATCACTTTTTTTAGTGGAAGTACAATGTTGGCAACAAGATTGACTTGGTATAATTGGAAATTATTTGAATGCAACACAAACTTTTTCTTCTTTTTCCCTGTTTTTTTCTATTTATTTTTAATTCCTTTAAAAAAAAAATCTCATTGTGTTTATTTTTCCTAGCTGTTCCTTTTTTCTTTTTGTTCTCTATTTACTTTTTTTCCTTTGTTTCTTTCATTTCTTTTTTTCTGGCTTTTATCTGAATTTTTCTTTCTTTTTTCTCTTCCTTTTGTTTCTTTTTTTCTCAGCTTCTCACTGCTTTTTCATTATGGTATTTTTTTCTTTTTTGTTCTATTCCCCCTTCCTTTAAGTCATTTTGTGCATAATTTTACATAATATTGGGTCATATAGGGATGAAAGAAGCAAAAACAACCTGAAGAGCCGTTTAGGTCCCGAAAGAGCCGGTTCCTTTTAGTGAGCCGAGCCGAAGAAGCCAGTTCTCGGAAAACTCTACTGACTTTACTCAACTTCGTTCTACTTCGACCTTGACTTCCAAATACCGCATTTAGAACACAACGCCAGGGTAACCCTTGTATTTTATGTAACTTTGACTTAATTCGCTTCTTAATTAGGAATTTCGAGCCCTGATTTTTGTTAGTTGGCTAGATTTTCTTGTGCGCGGAAAAGCTCTGAGTAGTGCGCAATTGCGCACACACGCAGTTTAGAGGGAACATTGCGCTGGCTAGATTTTCTTGTGCGCAGAGAATGTGCGGGCAGTGCGCGATAGGGGGAACATTGCCCACACTGTGTTTCAGTCATTTGCAAGAGGCACCATGCAAAACCAAACACATGAATAGGCTTTTGGGGTATTGCATGAAAGCAAGATAAAGGATTGAGCTGGGATGTTTGTTATCTTGGCTTAATTTAACCTCAGGCCGGTTGCATGAAAACAAGTTACAATCAACTCCATGAACTGCAACCATAAATATTTGCATTTTGCATTATTTTAAACTAAAACTAAAAACTTGAGAAGTATTGCTTCCTTCATGATAAATGCTAAACACAATACATGTTGAATAATTCAGTTAGGAAATTGTTAGCAATACCTGCTGGGCAATTTGGTAATCGCCCTATTAGATTCCGTATCTAAAAAATGCAATTTAAAGCAATTACTCAAAAACAATAATCTGGGGCTGCAATTAACAGTTATTTTAATAAGCAATGGATGGGTTGATTACGTTTTTCAATTAATCGATGAATCAGATTTTCAAAAACCACATTTTTAATTTACTTACTATCAAAATATTGAAGGTTGGGACAAATACAAAAATAGTGCTTAATACAGAATATTATATAATATAGAACTGTGAAAAAACTCCCAGTGTTTGGCAAATATTTTAATAATAATCAGAAATGTATGTTATACTTTTGCAAATATGTAAAATCCTTTTTCAGTAAAACTAGTCAAAGTGGTACTACAAGCATATTTCCTGAACGTCCCAAAGATATTGAATGCGTTACATCAGCAAAAGGTTGGCTACCAGAGGTGTGCTATCTTCCAAAAGACATAATCAAGTTTTATGAAGCGAGAGGTCACTTGTCTGAGTTCGATAGGGTCTTATTGTCTGGTGACCGCATTGCAGTTTCTGCGTGCAACGCAAAAAGATGTCTCATCTCATCTCATTAGCCATACCGCTTATCCTCAGTAGGGTCGCGGGGGTGCTGGAGCCCATCCCAGCAATCATCGGGCAGTGGGCAGGGGACACCCTGAACTGGTTGCCAGCCAATCGCAGGGCACACAGGGACAGACAACTCATTCGCTCATTCACAGTTCGCCCAGGGACAATTTGGACCGGCCAATTCACCTGAAATGCATGTCTTTGGAATGTGGGAGGAAACCGGAGTGCCCGGAGGAAACCCACGCAAGCACAGGGAGAACATACAAACTCTGCACAGAAAGTCTGGAGCTGATTTGAACCCACGACAGGTTCCCAAGACATGAACTGTGCCGCACAAGCGCTAACCACTGCGCCGCCGTGCTGCCCGCAAAAAGATGTATCGTCCAAAATACACACAGGTCATACGGCATACCTGTCGCGCTCCAGGGCTCCTTGCCCTTACAAACTGTCATATTTTCCCTTACAAAATACAAAAAACGTGTTTATTTATGTAGTTTAACAAATTATATCGTATATGTGTTTCGTTATATCATATATATTGTTAATTAGCATTTTGTTGTGAGTTGCTCGACATGAATGAGGTTTATTATAAAAAAAAAGTTAAAAATTTAAGTAGCTTGGACGTTCACTGTAGAAGGAAAAATAGACCAAAATATAATTAAGTAGAATTTTCTTATTCAAATTCTGAATTCATTTTCTGCATTAAATTATTGTTGGTAATATACTGATTAAACGGATAACAGACAAACCTGACTTTTTTCATTTTCTCCTTTTATACTTCCTTTTTTGTCCAATTTCTTTATACTACATAATACTTTGTAATACAATGCATCAAAGCAAGTGAGCCGTTTGAGAGCCGGCTCTCTTTAATGAGTTGAGCCGAAAAAGCCGCTTCTCTAAAAGGAGACGGACTACTACGGAATGATGCATGTTGGGAAATCCCCAGGCGGCAGACGCATACGCACAGTAGCATCTAACCGCTCGCCTCGTTTGCAACGAAAAAAACGATACAGAGATAGAGGCTACCGCGGCGAACTCGTTTGACTTGATTGATTTGCCGTTTCGTGATAGTCGGTGTATACCGGATGGTACCCACAATTGACAAATTTGCGTTTTACCGTACAGATTTCCTCGTACATCGTACACGTCTTAAAATGCATAATAAACCCACTTTGTACGCAGGGTTGGGTACGGTTACTTTAACTTGATTACTTTCAATTACTTTTGGATTACTCCAATACCAAATATGCTAATAAAAGACAAAAAAAACTAAATATGTATCAAATGATGGCTCACAACACATGGTAAGCTTTCATTGTTACATTGTACATATGTTTCGTTATATCATTCTGTACATATTCTTAATTTAAAAAAAAAAATCAAGAACAATTGTTACCAGCGTAACTAAAATATCCAACAACAAGAAAGCTTATCAGCCTGCGTCCGCCCTTGCCCCCTGTTCTCGCTGTTTTTCTGTGAATATCATTCTTGTCTAGGCTACAATAACCTCGCCCCACAGCTCAGCCAGTGAATATCTTTTGTATTTAAATGTAATTTGTATTTGATCGTAAAAAATCCCTTATAGTCAAAAATATCTCATCTCATCTCATTAGCTACACCGCTTCTCCTCAGTAGGGTCGCGGGGGTGCTGGAGCCCATCCCAGCAATCATCGGGCAGTGGGCAGGGGTCACCCTGAACTGGTTGCCAGCCAATCGCAGGGCACACGGGGACAGACAACTCACTCGCTCATTCACACCTAGGGACAATTTGGACTGGCCAATTCACCTAAAATGCATGTTTTTGGAATGTGGGAGGAAACCGGAGTGCCCGGAGGAAACCCAAGCAAGCATGGGGAGAACATACCAACTCCGCACAGGAAGTCTGGAGCTGGATTTGAACCCACACAGGAGGTTCCCAAGACATGAACTGTGCCGCACATGCGCTAACCACTGGGCCGTAGTAAAATCCTTCAGTAAGGTAAAAAATTAACAAATGTTGGTCTTCCATGATTGGGTGATTTCATGACACCATCACAGGCGAATCAAAAAGAAGGGGCGAAAACAACGGGGCTGACGGGAAGTGGAGTAAAGGTGAGACGTGTTTGTGGACGCAGCGGACAATAGTGGATATCTATTTTTCCCACCCTTACCTTTGGAAATATACTTTTTTTTTCCTTCGATTATTTTCAACGGGACCCGGACTCTGCAGGTCTGCATCAAACCTTAAGTACAGGTATCATTTTCCGTTCATTTTGCCGGCTGTGGTTTTCGGACTGTGTCCTTTATATTCAGTTACAATCACGGGACACAAAGTCGGGTTTGGGTTAATTTTGTGATCGTGTTACATGTTTTAATGTGGGCGCATGCGGCTTATATACAGGTGCGGCTGGTATAAGTACAAAAGAGGTTATCCAATTTAGAGGGAAGGGTTAAATTAATCATGATATTTCCAAGCAAAATGTCCCAGTATGGGAATGGTATCGATTGATACCATTCTGTCTTCGGGAGCTGTGAATGTTATATGGTGATGACACAATTTCAATTTTGGCACGCTGAGATTGTCGTGGTCCATTTTATCTTCTTTTGTTGAGAGTAATCCATCAATAATTGAATACATGCATGCGCCGTAACCAGCTGCTGCAGTCCATAAAATTGTACACGTACTGTGAGACGGCCAACATTAAAGTCCCACTGCGGCCATTAATATTCCACTTTATTACACCGAATAAAATTACGAAAAGGGTTTAATAATAAAGCTATATGTCCGGCATACATATTGGTGCATTATGTTAAGTGCAAGGCGTTGATTAAAAGATGAATCCAACAACCGATTTATGAAAGTTAGGAAATGTTACTTTATGAATATAGATTCATACAGCCTGTCTCATTATTTTCATGTTTTATATGCGGTTATGATCATAAAGAGAGTAAAACCATTTAGCTTTAAAGCATGGCGAGGGAAGTGACATTTACTATTTCCGAGAAATGGTTTCCTAGCAGCCTGACTCAACTGACATTAGGAGTCTATTGACAGTATTCTTCAGATCCTATTTGAAGAATTGTAACACATATATATATATATATATATATATATATATATATATATATATATATATATATATATATATATATACACATTCTATAATAATAATAATAATAATAATTTCCTTTGTATTGTCATTCTTTGTAACAATGTACACAGAACGAAATGTCGATACACCTGACCCGTTGTAGTGAGCCGATGCAGCCGCAGCCAACAGAGGGCGCCGCCATTTTACCAATTAGGTATGTCTCCGCCGAGGCGCGAACCAGCGACCTCCCAGTCTCAAAGCGGGCACACTACCATCTAGGCTACTAGTATTACCTCAGTTATCGCAGTTAATGGGGAAAGACCCCCACGAAACAGATGACTTGGAGCTACATTCCCATTTTAGAAAAAACACTGGCATTGAATAAGTCCAAAAAATGTCTGGTAATAACAGTCGAAGATCGAATTCACACTATTTCTATTGGCGATTTTTGTCGACATTGTAGCGCTAATTAAAATGTTATTATTTTCCCCCTATGCAGATGCAGAATTTTTAATTCTTGCGTTTATTACTTCTCGGCTTGATTACTGTAATGTATTGCAGCAGCTAGACTTTTGACTAAGACCACAAAGTTTGAGCATATTTCTCCTGTATTGGACAACTTGCACCGGCTCCCAGTCCACTTAAGATGTGACTTTAAGGTTCTCTTATTAATATATAAATGTTTGCATGGACTTGCACCCTCTTATCTCTCTGATTTGATTTCCCCCTATGTTCCTGCACAGAGTCTGCGCTCGGAAAATGCCGGTCTACTTGTGACTCGGAGAGCCAAGAAGTCTGCAGGCTCGAGAGCGTTCTCTATCCGAGCCCCGGTGCTAAGGAACGCCCTGCCTCCGGAGATAAGATCTGCAACCTCAATGGAAGTTTTTTAATTAAGGCTCAAGACACACTTCTATTCCAAAGCTTATGATTGATGCCCACCTCATATTCTGTATTGTCCTGTCTTTTTCCGACTGCTTGCCTAGTGGTGATACGAAGGAGAAGGACGATTTGAGGTGAGTCAGAGGACCAGCGTTTGACCGAAAGCATGTGAACGCCTGCATGGACCAGCTGGCAGAGATGGGAAGCTGCGTCGTGGCCGTCATAGACTTTCTGGACTAGTTTACAGGCTGGGGGCGTCGCTGCTGTAATCCAGCCTGGTCATCCTGATAGGGGATACCACTTGTGAGGTCCCTTCTCAAGGTTGTTCCTTGCCCGCATGTTGGTTTGAGATCAGGTAATTGTGTCATTGTAATCCTGTGCAGTCCTTTGAGACATTTTTTGTGATTAAGGGTTATATACCGTAAATTCCGGACTATAACCTGCTACTTTTTTCCCAAACGTTCAACCCTGCGGCTTATTCAGTGATGCGGCCAATTTATGTATTTTTTCTGACTGCCGCCAGTGACGCTCGAGTACAAAAGGTAAGATTTGGACCGGTGGAATACATACGAGTGTGTTGCTAGCATGTTTTTGAATAAAGGAGCGTAGGACGACGTCTATATGACAAAGTCTCTCTCCCATCCTGGGGAAGACAACTTTAATGACGTTAGTTATAAGGAGGAAGATGATCACATTTTATCATGATTTTTACAAATACCGTATTTTTCTTAACAGACCCATCTCCCTGTGTTGAGAGCGTGTTCCTAGTAGCGTGTTGCTACCCCTCACAGACACGGTTTAGGATGAAAGTTATATTATTATTATTATTAAAGCTTTGAAAACTCTCTCGGTGTACCGTCTTTCTTTGTAAATATGTGTAACCATGTATAATATGTATTTGCAAATGTATATTTTTGTAATTTATTTATTTTAGAGACTTATTCTGATATGTTTTCCACGGGCGAATCAAAAAGAAGGGGCGAATAAAACGGGAGCTGATGGGAAGCGGAGTAAAGGTGAAACGTGTTTGTGGACGCAGCGGACAATAGTGGATATATATTTTTCCCACCCTTGCCTTTGGAAATATACTTTTTTTTTCCCTTGGATTATTTTCAACAGGACCCTGACTCTGCAGGTCTGCGTCATATGTTAACTAGCATCATTTTACGCTTAATTTGCCGGCTGTTGATTTTGGACTGTGTACTTAATATTCAGTCAATGGCATCTGCTTCACGGCCAGAAAGTGAGGTAAAACCTTACCTGTTACTCTTTTTGATTTTTGCATTCCGGAGATGGAATAAGAGCTTGCTCTGTCCACTCCATGCATCGGCCCGGAACGGTGCATTCGCAATGATCGCAACAAGGCTATAAGGCTAGGACCTTAGCTTAGCCTCTTGGCTGAGAGTAAGTGTCCCAGCTCCTAGGCTTTGTAGCATATAATGAACTGACCGATAACGGATAGTGGATAATGAATAACGAAGATAGATCAATAACCCTTAAAAAACCCCCACAATTGCGGGACTCAAAGTCAAGTTTGGGTTAATTTCGTGATTGTGTTACATGTTTTAATGTGGGCGCATGCGGCTTATATGCAGGTGCGGCTTGTGTAAGTACAAAAGCGGTTATCCCCTTAAAATGTGGTGGGTGCGGCTTATAATCGGGTGCTCTCTATAGTCCGGAATTTGCGGTAAATAAATTTGACTTGACTTGACTTGATTATAAAGCATTGTGCCTTTTTTCACGTCGACAATAGGATGAACACATGGTGTCAGGGTGGCAACAGTCAGGTAATGATGCATTACAAGGGGAAGAAACAGGTGCCACTGAAGCTTCGAGTGACTTTCTTCAATTAATTATGTGGCGGTACATGCACTGCCTTAGGTGCGCACACTGCAGCGTCTGCACATTACACACGAGCGATACGATTCCTTTAGGTGGACTGAAAGGTTGATTTTACTCCCCCTCAATGAATTCTCCCAGATTGAACAATCGTTGTAAAATAAAGACAAAGCACATTCGGCTGAGAGGGTGTCATATTCTGCGGTAACAAGGGAAATGTCTTTGCTTTGTAAGCATCAGTTTAGGCAAACAGGTGCCTTTCACTTTTCAAGCCCTAACGGTTTTGCAGCCACTTGTGGTTTCAGCCTTTGTTTTTTACAGCTGGAGTGTTCTCTCCAGCGCTCAGTGTGCAAAAACATAATGGTGATGAGTGAGCGTACATCTGTTTTGTGTTCCGTTTTTCTTCTGGTGTTTGAACACAAAGTTTCTTTTCAAATCTCAGTTGATCAGACAGATGGGTGGAAAGATATCTTTTTCATCATCTTATAATGTATAAGATAATGTGTCGACGCTCTGTTGTTGTACGGTTCACAGGCCTGTGCCTGTGGCAACGATTTTAAATGGTAGTTAAGGAACACTTGTGAACATATGGAATCTCATCTCATCTCATTAGCTGCACCGCTTATCCTCAGTAGGGTCGCGGGGGTGCTGGAGCCCATCCCAGCAATCAGCGGGCAGTGGGCAGGGGACACCCTGAACTGGTTGCCAGCCAATCACAGGGCACACAGGGACAGACAACTCGCTCGCTTATTCACACCTAGGGACAATTTGAACCGGCCAATCCACCTGAAATGCATGTCTTTGGAATGTGGGAGGAAACCGGAGTGCCCGGAGGAAAACCACGCAAGCACGGGGAGAACATACAAACTCCGCACAGTAAGTCCGGTAGCTGGATTTGAACCCACACGGGAGGTTCCCAAGACCTTAAAACTGTGCCGCACATGCGCTAACCACTGCGCCGCCGTGCTGCCCACATATGGAATAGCTTCAAGAAATTAATACTTTTCTGGACTATAAGGCAACCCCAAAAACTAGACAGGAATTTGAACATGCAACTTATAAACCTAAGCGCTTTATTGTCACAAGCCAGAGTGTCATCCATCCATCCATCCATCCATTATCTGTACCGCTTATCCTCAGTAGGGTCGCGGGGGTGCTGGAGGCCATCCCAGCCATCTCCGGGCAGTGGGCAGGGAACACCCTGAACTGGTTGCCAGCCGATCGCAGGGCACACGGACAGACAACTCATTCGCTCATTCACTCCCAGGGACAATTTGGACCGGCCAATTAACCTGACAAGCATGTTTTTGGAATGTGGGAGAAAACCGGAGTGCAACCCACGCAAGCACGGGGAGAACCTGCAAACTCCGCACAGGAAGGTTGGTAGCTGGATTTGAACCCAAGACCTCAGAACTGTGCCGCACACACGCTAACCACTGCGCCGCCGTGCTGCCCGCCAGAGTGTCATGATTGTCAAAATGAAGACACCTGTGGCAATCATTTGGCGCGCAGGAGCGCGCGCTCTGATTGGCTGGCACTCTCCTCTTAAGCTGTCAGCGCCAAAGGAGAAGTGTCAGACCGTACTTGTTTCTCTCTGTGTGTTTTGCCAGATTCCAGTACCAAAGACCTTTCCTGTTTGATTCCTGCCCGCCTTCGGTATCGACCCGCCCGCTAAGCCGTATCGATTATGCCTACCTGTCACGGAGCTGCCATTCCGTCCAACGCTGCTACCGACCGACAACCATCGGCTTCCAAAGCAAGCTCTGTCAGCTCAATCCAATAAAGATTCCTTTAAAACAAACGCAATTGGGTCCGAGATTCCGTCCTGGTGTCTGTCACAGAGACGGAGACAGCGTTCGTTTTTACTCAGTTTTATTGAGAAAGAGAGCAGTGCTTGCTTCCACGGTCCGAAGATCGTCGAACACGGGTAGCAGGAATGCGGAAGTGCACTTCCGTGTCAAGCGAGGATAATCGTGGGCGGCGGGAAAGCTGATCGATATGGAGCAAGGGCGGTAACGAGTCCAGAAAAAAGGTCGGCAACAAGTATCAGGCAGGAAACAGGGCAAAACAAGTCAATGGGCGGGACGGTAGAGCAGGGCAGAAACGGGTCCAGAAAGAGGTCGGCAACAGGTATCAGGCAGGAGAAAACAGGGCAGGAGATTGTCGGTCGGGTACGGAGCTTGCCTAGCAAAAGCGTAGGTTCGCAGGACGGTCTGACAGCTTCCTCTTGGAAGCCGGGGGTTTAGAAGGAGTCAGGGAACCAATCAGCGTTCAGGGTTGTATATATATATATATATATATATATATATAGAGAGAGAGAGAGAGAGAGAGAGAGAGAGAGAGAGAGAGAGAGAGAGAGAGAGAGAGAGAGAGAGAGAGATAATATGTATATGAAAATGAAATGATCTGCATTCCTATAGCGCTTTTCAAGTCAAGACTTCCCAAAGTGCTTTACAGTGTGCTTCACATTTCCCAATAGCGGCCGTGCAGCCATGTAAGTCGTTAACCTGCTTATTGGTGGCATTAGGGGTTCAGTGTCTTACCCGAGGACACTTCGACATGTAACACGGAGGAGCCGGGATTCGAACTGCGATTTCTTGATCCCAAGACGAGCGCTCTACCTCCTGAGCCACTGCCGTATATGTATATGTTGTCCTAGCTCTGCTTTAAACTGCACAATCCTTTATTCGATTAATTGCAGTAGTAGAAATTTGGGTCACAACTTGTCAGTAGAATGAAATAGTGGGTCCTCAAGTCAGGCCAGTTGAGAACTACCGGTCTAGTGGATGGGATCTGGTGCATTTCACACCGTGATCTGGGTTTGATTCTCCTTGCATTCAAACTTATGTAGTTATATACAATTGTGATCAGTAATTATATGTTCGGACTAATCCATAAATGTGCACATACAGCTCTTTATGGGTAATTTTGTGCAAATTTTAGCCCCAACTGTAGTCTTGATTCAATGCACCTTATAGTCAGGTGCGCCTTATATATGAAAAAAACATCACAAAAGACTAATTTTTGGGCTGCGCCTTATAGTGAAAACACGGCACATTAAAATGTTTGCAGCTCTGTTATGCTTTCTGGGAATTTACAAAGCCTGTAATTAATTTGGATGCCAGAAATAAGCACAACCTTAAGGGATGAGCAGATGGAAGAAAGAAAATGCTTTGTTTGCGGGTGAACTGAAAAAGCACAAATGGGAGAACATTGACACAAAGTGTTTAATTGAAGGCAAAATATTTTAAGCTGTGTGGATAAATACCACATACCAATACAGCACACACTTAATCTGGAAAATACAATCAGATTTTTGTTTAATAAATATGTTCATTTTCTAGAATCTATGTACATTATTATGTAACGGGTGTAATAATAACTTTTGTTTGATTGAAATTCCTGCTGAAATATGTCGTATAGTTTTTGTGTAAGTGTCCTGCAATGATGAGTCCAACAGTGCCACCTGCTAGTATGTGGTAAGGTTTGGTTTGGCTTTAGACTTTGCAACAGGAAGGGGAGGGTTTTTGGCAGTCTACAACGAGCTGCCAACGGTAAGACACGATCTTTTGGTGCTCCGCAAAAAGTTAATTTTAAACATTAAAACCACAGCTGACAAATCTCTCAACATGTACAGTAATGTGATTGATGTTGTCAAGCTGTTTGGATTTATTTTCGTTTTGTTTCTGTCGCCTTTTATGTTAGTTCTGCCGGACGTTGCATATTGTGCTAAAATGTTAATTCCCCTTATAGAGATCGAAGCCAGCAGAGAACCTTACCACGTGTTGTGTTGTGTTGTGACTCATTCATTTGCAGGTAAATTGTACCCGTTATTTATACTTGTTATTGTTATTATTTCTATTTTCTCATATATATATAAAAAGGATGATGTTGGTTGAAATTCAGACTAAAGAAAAATATATTGAATTCATTGTAAACGTTAAAAAAACACTATACAATCTCTTGTCAAAAGTATCTTGTTAAAATGGATGTAAAAATGTATTGTAATGGTTAATATTCTAAAATATATTTTATGTAAACTAAAAAGAAACCTCTTTGATATGTTTTAGGCAGTCTACAACGCGCTGCCAACGAGATCAAAGCCAGCAGAGAAGCTTAGCTTAGTGTTGTGTTGTGACTCATTCATTTGCAGCAACTGTAATAAAAACCTCATCATCCAGTCCAACGTGAATGTAGATCTTTGGTGGGACAGGTACACCGCGGTTACATATGTATGACCAAAAATGCCCAAAACAAAATAAGGAAAATAATGATATCCCCAACATGTAAAAATAAAGAATAACAAATCCCCAAATTGTGAATGTAGGTGTGTTCGTGTGCATGTTTATATTTTCCATGTACAGTATATCAAGAGTGGGCAGAAAACATCTTTTTAATCCGAACCGCCAAACAAAAATGGTCAAAATATAATGACAATACTGTATATATAATAGTAAAAAGGTACTACCGGTAATAATAAAACGTTTTGTTGCCACTTTTGTCCCTTTGTATGTCTACAACAAAACTACTAAGACAGTAATACAGCAAATACACTACAAAACTGTATATCAAAACAAGTGCTTAAAAACGGGGACCTAATTCACTATTTGCCTTTCGTGCTGAAAATAATAATACAGAAATACTAGAATAGAATAGAAAAGAAAAGAATAAAGTAGAATAGAATAGAATAGAAGAGAATAGATCATACCTTCATTGTCATTGTTACAAAATGGGTTGAACATATTGTGACAACAAAATTGGACGTGGCACTCCAGTTTCACATTCAACAGTGAGTTTAAAAGAAAACAAAGAAGATAAAGGAACAAAGACAATAAAGATTATAATTTACACAATATTTACACAAGAAATGTGGGCATGTAGGATGTTACATACGGTTTTGGGATCGTATTAGTGCAATATGCGGTAGTGCAAAAATAGGCAACATTGTGCAAAGTGAGCATAGGCATGAATACAATTTGACATCTGTATGAGGTAGTGTGTTTGCAAGAGTTTCAGTTTGTTGTGCGGTGTGTGTTAAGGGTAGTAATGGCTCTGGGGAAGAAACTGTCTCTGAGTCTGTTTGTTTTTGTTTTGTGTGACCTGTAGCGCTTGTCGGAAGGCAGCAGGTGAAAGAGGTGGTGGCCGGGGTGAGAAAAGTCCTCGATGATATTTTCTGCTCTGCTGAGGTAGCGACACTTTTTTTATTTATTTATTTTATACCCTTATTCTGATATGTTTTGCATGGGTGAACAAAAAATGAAGGGCGGAACAAACGCGGGGTGCCGAGTTTAAGTGGGGACCGCTAAAGGTGAGGGACAGACAAGAAAAGAAGAGGAGGTAAAAAGTTGGTTAAAGAAAAAGGAGTTGCGTGAGTAAATGTGTTCATCTGATATATTTTTCCCACCCTTACCTTTGAAAATATACTTTTTTCCTTGGATTACTTTTAACGGGACCCGGACTCTGCAGGTCTGCATCAAACCTTAAGTACCAGTATCATTTTCCGTTCATTTTGCCGGCTGTGATGTTTGGACTGTGGACTTTAATGAAGGACATTTAGTTTCAATATGAGCTTGCTCTGTCCATTCCACGCATCGGCCCGGTATTGCAGTACCTCCGGGAACGGTGCATTCGCAATGATCGCAGCAAGGCTTTAGGGCTAGGACCTTAGCTTGGCCTTTTGGCTGAGAGTAAGTGTCCCGGCTCCTAGGCTTTGTAGCGTATTATGAACTGGCTGATAACGGATAATGGATAATGAATAACGAAGATAGCTCAATAACCCTTAAAAACCCCATTTAGTTTCAATCGCAGGACTTGAAGTTGGGTTTGGGTTCATTTTGTGTTTGTGTTACATGTTTAAATGTGCGGCTTATATACAGGTGCGGCTTGTCTATGCACAAAATCGGTTTTCCTCATAAAATGTGGTGGGTGCGGCTTATAATCAGGTGCGCTCTATAGTCCGGAATTTACGGTATATCAAAGTTGTAGCCTTTTGCGACAATCAGTAACAAAAAGAAGCTCTCAGTTTCAAAAAGGTTTGGGATTGGGAGTGGCAGCTTTTCTTAGCCTCTTCGGTGTATTTGATGTTAAGCTGTCGCTGTGAAGCGACTTGCTAAACACACTCAGGCAACGCCGCCAATGAGCAGCAGTCACAGGCAGTTAACCTCAACATCCTCCGGTATTTGAGAGCTACCGAAGCTTCACAAACTCACTGCCAGTGTCTGCCTTTGTCAAATATAAAGTGTGATTAGTTTTAGCTAAGCACACTTAAAATTCACGGCGAAACGAGCCGAGGTTCCTTAAACCTTCAGAGCGCTTTGCTACGGATGACAAGGTAAGAAAATTCAAATCGATTTGAAATGGCGAGAGGTTTTGGACAGGGCTTCTCAAACTGGTGGGTGGCGAGCCACTTTTGTGCCGCGGACTCTTTTTCAGTGCCTTCAGTGCCTCAGAAGAAGAAAAAACAAAAACTTTAACTTGATTACTTTCAATGACTTTTGGATGACTCCAATACCAAATATGCTAATAAAAGACAAAAGAAACTAAATATGAATAAAATGATGACTCACAACACGTGGTAAGCTTTCTCTCCTGGCTTTGATCTCCGGCAAAACTAACATCAAATGCGACAGAAAGAAAATGAAAATAAATCCAAACAGCTTGCCAACATCATTTTTGCCGTTCCATGTATTCCGTTGCTCCCCAAACCTGCACAAAATGTAGTCATTTTATTCATATTTAGTTTCTTTTGTCTGTTATTAGCATATTTGGTATTGGAGTAATCCAAAAGTAATTGAAAGTAATCAAGTTAAAGTAACCCTACCCAACCCTGCTCCTAAGTAGATGGCGCTAATGCTCTGCTCAATCTCTTCTTCCTGTTCATTCAATCGGCGCCCTCTTTTGCGTTTGAGAGGCACACCATCTTATTTCACTGTAACTTTTTTTGTTGTATTTCGTTTTTCTGCCCATAATGATGGGTCCCACGGAAGAACAGTGGAACCTCGGTTTTCGAACGCCTGTCAGTTCGAACAAATCGGAGTCCGACCAAAAATTTCGAGAAATTCTTGCTTCGCTGTTCGGTCAAAAAACCGGAGTTCGAACGCCGGTAATGCGTGAGTGCGTACGCTAGGGTGCGATGCTGAGCAGCCTACGGGTGTAGATCGCTCTTTTTGTGACCAACTGTTATCGCGTGCGGACGTGCTTCGTTTTGCTTTCGCTTTTAATATAAGTGTACGAAGTGTTTAAGCCCTTTTTTTAAAAATTTTACGCGTTCATGTTAGCGTAATCTTTCATACGGAAGATTACGATAACGCGAACGTACGATTAGCCTGGGTTACCTTTAGTTTACGTTAAACATTCAAGGTAAACATTCAGGGTGTTGGAACGGAGCCCAAAATTCAGGGTGTTGGAACGGAGCCCCCTTTCCAAAGAACCGCTCATCACTTGTTGTGGAGACCCGGGTGCTAAATGATTTGTAAATAACCTGATTTTTTTTTTTTTATTCGTTCATGTTAGCGTAATCTTTCGTACGGAAGATTGCGATAACGCGAACGTACGATTAGCCTGGGTTAGCTTTAGTTTACGTTAAACATTCAAGGTAAACATTCAGGGTGTTGGAACGGAGCCCAAAATTCAGGGTGTTGGAACGGAGCCCCCATTCCAAAGAACCGCTCATCACTTGTTGTGGAGACCCGGGTGCTAAATGACTTGTAAAAGACCTGATTTTTTTATTTTTACACGTACATGGTAGCGTAATCTTTCGTACGGAAGATTACGATAACGCGAACGTACGATTAGCCTGGGTTAGCTTTATTTTTACGTTAAACATTCAAGGTAAACATTCAGGGTGTTGTAACGGAGCCCAACATTCAGGGTGTTGGAACGGAGCCCCCTTTCCAAAGAACCGCTCACCACTTGTTGTGGAGACCCGGGTGCTAAATGACTTGTAAACAACCTGATTTTTTTATTTTTATTCGTTCATGTTAGCGTAATCTTTCATACGGAAGATTACGATAATGCGAACGTACAATTAGCCTGGGTTAGCTTTATGTTTATGGTAAACATTCAAGGAAAACATTCAGGGTGTTGGAACGGATTAAAACGATTTACATTATTTTTAATGGGAAAAATGATTTCGGTGATCGAACAAATCGGTTTTCGAACAGGGTTCTGGAACGGATCATAGTCGAGAACCGAGGTTCCACTGTATAGTATAGAACGTAACATTACAGTGTCACGTTAGGTTTGAAACCCAGTAATGCCAACACTGCTGAAACCCTGTTACTGATATTGTTTTGACACATTAGATTGTGTCTTATGAATCTCACTTAATTTAGTGTGACTGATCTCGTCTCCGAACAGAATATGCTGCACAACTGGAGCTTCTAATTAAAATTTTATTAGAATGTTCATATTTTATATGAGTTTCGGTTTTTATGTCGTTATTAAGATAAGGAAGGGAACGATTTTGTCGATCATTATGATGATGGTGCGGTAAATTAAAAAAATTGTGAAAGCGAACAACATCTGTGTGTGCTTGTGTGTGTTTATGTTGTTTTGAAGCAGGAACCTGCGCCCAGGATGACTCTGCAACCACTAAAACCGGTGAATTGCGAAGGCCTCCTGCAGCCTGGCTGTTCTCTTCTCCAGCTCGATAACGAAGTTCTCCTGTTTGGCCAAAAAGGATGGCCGAAGCGCTCATGCCCAACTGGAATTTTTGGCGTGCGCTTGAACCCTGGCGAGCTCAGGTTGCGAGCCATATCCTTCTCCAACGACTCTCAGTACATCCCGCCTTTGCGATGTCCTGCTGTCTGTCGCCTTGATCCGCAAGATGGACTCCCAGAGAGCTACCTGCTCCACGGTGGCCGCAACCCCAACAACGACATCTCATCGAGTCTTTACATGCTCAGCATGGCGAGTCGCGGCTGCAACCGCAAGCTGACCCTGCGGTGTCAGGAGAAGGAATTGTGTGGGGAAGTGCCGACCGCCAGGTACGGCCACACCATCAGCACGATTCAAAGCAGAGGAAAGACGGCCTTTGTGGTTTTTGGTGGAAGGTCCTACGTGAATGCAAGAGAAAGGACCTCGGAGAATTGGAACATGGTTGTTGACTGTCCTCCTCAGGTGTTCTTGTTTGACTTGGAGTTCGGTTGTTGTTCCTCGTACTCTTTTCCAGAGCTCTGCGACGGACAGTCTTTCCATTCGGCCTTTGCGAGAGAGGACCGAGTTTATATCCTGGGGGGACACTCTCTGAAATCTGACATTCGACCGCCTCGGCTCTTCTGTCTGCAGGTGGAGCTCCTGGAAGGGTCTCCGTTACTATCATGCAAGCGTCTCGACTTTGGTCTTTCCATCTCAAGTGCGATTATCACTCGCACTGGTCCTGGTCATCATTACATCGTCCTAGGAGGATATCAGTCGAGCTCTCAGAAAAGAATGGAATGCAGCACCGTTGTTCTGGATAAGAATGGTATTCACATTAAACCCCTTGAAGCGCCAAAATGGACCCCAGATATTGTTCACAGCCGAACCTGGTATGGCGGAGCTTTAGGGGAACAACGTGTGTTGTTAGCCGTGCCGGGCGAGGGCAGGTCATGCCAAACAAACATGTACTACTTCTACTTAGTTAACTTTTGCAAAGAACCCAAGCGCAGACAAGTCAGCCAGGTGCTGACCGATAATGACAATTCTACTCCTCTTGAAAAGTCATACGGGCTGTATTTTGGTCAAGAGCTCCAGGATAGCAGTGAGGAGGAAGCGAACACCTACAATGAGCAAGATGAGGAGGACGAGTCTCAGTCTGGCTACTGGATCAAATGCTGCAGCACTTGTCAGCTAAACCTCACAACATGGAAGCCATATTACTCCACTGAGCTTCAACGGCCGGCAATGATCTTCTGCTCCAAAGGGAAAGCAGGACACTGGGTTCATGCTCAATGCATGGAACTGACTGAAACACTCCTAAACAAACTCTCCCAGTGCAACAAAAAATATTTCTGCACAGGACACAGGACTCTGCCTAATCAGGAGACAACCCCATGTCGGAAGGTCCAACGGCTAACACGTACCCCTTTGAAAATTAAACGTAGGAAGCAATGTTCCCTGTAATTTTCCTTACGGGTCTGAGCATTCACACAAAGTCGGTGAGCAACGCTTGAAACAACAGTGAGCAACGGCAATCCCAAGTGTGGCAACTAAGTCATTATCAAACACGTCCAAAACTTGACATCACGTTACATTTTGCTGAGTTTCCGGCAATGCAAAATTATTTTTCACTTTTGAATGAATTGACTCATGTACGATTGCAAAGGTTGTACGGCCTACAAACGTCGTTTGTTCTTACAATTCTTTCACAAGATATCCATTTCTTTTTATTTCCTGACATATTTTGTCACATAATATTAACATTTTGGGGGCTTATTGAGTCGGTTGAAAGATACAGAACTGTACTTAATCACATTTTTTTAGCGGAAGTACAATGTTGGCAACAAGAATGACTTGCTATAATTGGAACTTTTTCTTCTTTTTTGCCTTTTTTTTCCTACTTTTTTTTAAATTCCTTTAAAAAAAATCTCATTGTGTTTATTTTTTCCGAGCTCTTACTTTTTTCTTTTTGTTCTCTATTTACTTTTTTCCTACATTTCTTTCTTTTCTTTCTTTCTAGCTTTTTTCTAAATTTTTCCTTCTTTTTTTCCTCTTCCTATTTGAGCCCTCATTTTTGTGCGCTGGCTAGTAATCCTGGTCATATAGTCTATTGAGTCAGGGATCGTGTGGGAGCTTGGAATTCTTAAATATGCTTGAATTTTAATGTGTTTTCTAGGATTGAAATGTGCTTGAATTTTGGGTTAAGTGCTTGCAAAAGCTTAACATTGTTGCCAAAAAATTGCTTGAAAATGGTGCTGAAACTGCTCAGTCCCGGCTTCACTTTTGCTACTTTGCCTTTCTTCCCTCGTGATTAACGGCAGCTGGCATTGGTTTGAATAGCATTTTCTTATGAAGGGTCATCGCTCCCTACGGGACAGGCAGGGTTGGGTAGGGTTACTTTAACTGGAATACTTTCAATTACTTTTGGATGACTCCAATACCAAATATGCTAATAAAAGACAAAAGAAACTCAATATGAATAAATTGATGTCTCACAACACGTGGTAAGCTTTCTCTCCTGGCTTTGATCTCTTTGATTTCCGGCAAAACGAACATAAATTGCGACAGAAACAAAATGAAAATAAATATTTAGTTTCTTTTGTCTTTTATTAGCATATTTGGTATTGGAGTCATCCAAAAGTCATTGATAGTAATCAAGTTAAAGTAACCCTACCCAACCCTGGTCACCAGACATCGGTCTCAAGGGGTGCAGAGTGAAGGTTCGAATAAAGGAATATATGTAACCGCTTTACGTAATTTGGATACAAAAAAAAGTCGTTATATTCCGTTAAAGTTGTTAGGAAATAAGCTATTAAAATGTAGCGTTTACCAAATTGTTCGAATTAGTTATCTGACTCCATTAACCAAACATAGCCTTCATTCACCTAACAATGCATGCTCATTTCTTTTCGTGAAAAGACAGACAAGAAACCGGCATTTCCACATGCAGGGTTGGGTAGGGTTACTTTAACTTGATTACTTTCAGTTACTTTTGGATTTTTCCATTGCTAAATATGCTAATAAAAGACAAAATAAACTAAATATGAATAAAATGACTCAATTTTGTGCAGGCTTGGGGAGTGAACGACAAAAATGATGTTGGCAAGCTCTTTGGATTTATTTTCATTTTGTTTCTGTCGCATTTTATGTTCGTTTTGCCGGAGATCAAAGAGATCAAAGCCAGGAGAGAAAGCTTACCACCTGTTGTGAGTCATCATTTTATTCCTGTTTAGTTTCTTATGTCTTTTATTAGCATATTTGGTTTGGGAGTCATCCAAAAGTAATTGAAAGAAATCAAGTTAAAGTAACCCTACCCATCCCTGGCCATGACTTAGTCTCAAAAACTGCTGTGAACATTGACAAATCACACAGAGTGACTCAGTTAAAAATTAAGTGTCATATTTGGCCCCGATCCGTCCTTTTAAACTGACGTGAAGAAAATGACTAGAACCGCTTTCTTCCATCTTCATAACATTGCTAAAATTCGTCCCATACTGTCTCAGTAGGATGCGGAGATTATAATTCACGCATTTGTTACCTCCCGTCTCAATTACTGTAATGCACCACTCTCCGGTCTCCCGAAGTCCAGAATCAAGAGTCTTCAGCTGGTACAAAATGCTGCAGCGAGGTTTGTAACTAGGACAAGAAAGTCCGATCACATTACGCCGATTTTAGTTAACCTACATTGGCTCCCTGAAAAGATGTGATTTCAAGGTACTCTTGGTATTATACAATTATATCAAAAGCCCTTTGAGACTCTTTGTGATTAAGGGCTATACAAATAAAAATGACTTGACTTGACTTAAAGTATTTAACTAAGTGAACGCCATCGAATTAGCCGAATTAGTGTCGCTCAAGGCTTCGTCGAGCCTCTTCTCTCGATTGTCTCTCTCGATCTTCAATCTTCTGAAGTTCTTCTCTTGACCCACGTCTCTCTCCCGAGCTGGCGTGTCGGCTCCTCCCATGGACGGGCAAGAGAATCCCCATGTGGGCTCCACCTCGTCGCCTCGATGTCTGGACCCCTACATTCACCCAACAATGCGCGATCGTTTCTTGATGGAAATGATGAACAAGAATATCTGACATTTTCAAACAGAAGCAGATTTAATTTCATTAGAAATTTAATTAAGTGTACTCCATCGAAAATAGCCGAATAAGTCGAATTAGTGTCGCCGGAGTCTCTGGAAAGCCTCTCTGAAATCCTCCAGCCTTCCCCTTTCGGCCCACGCCTCTCTGCAAGGTGGTGTGCCGGCCCCTCCCATGGGCGTGCCAAAGAAGCCCAACCTGGTCGTCGCGGTGTCTGGAAAACTCAAAAACAACACAGAGCGTTTCTAAGTCATCAGATCCTTGTTCTCAAAACAATGCCTGCCGTCCTCCATCAGAGTCATTTTATCAACAGAACTAGACAAAATATTCTGCACCTGTCATTGAACTATAGCCTACTCCAGGGGGGTCAAACTCATTTTAACTCAGGGGCCACATGATACAACAAACATTCTGTCGGGGGCCGGCCTAGTAGATTAAAGAGAAAGAAAAAGAGAGATAAAGAAATAAGAAAAAGAGGGAGGGAAAATAAGAGAGAGGGCGGGACAAAGAAAGAAAAAGAGGGAGAGAGCGTGAGAAACAAAAGAGATAAAGAGAGAAGCCGTGAGAGAGGGGGAAAGATAGGGAGAAGAAGAAAGAAATCCAAAGAGAAATAGAAAGACACAAAAAGAGAAAAGAGAAAAAAAAGTGCGAAGGGTAGGAAGGGGGAAAGAGAAAAGAGAGAAAAGGAAAAAAGGAAGTTAGAGCAAAAGAAGTTATAAAGACAGAGAGATAAAGACACAAAGAGCAACAAAGGAAGAAAAAAGAGACACAGAGACTGAAAGAGACAGAGAGAGACAGAGAGAGACAGAGAGAGACAGAGAGAGAGAGAGAGAGAGAAATAAATACAAGTACAGTGTCTTTGTGAGAGGCACCTGGCTTTGGCAACATCAAGTTGAAGTATTTCAACTTGCAGCTTGTTTTTCTCCTGCGCTTCTCTGAGTGTTGTCTCGCGGGCCGGATTCAATCCCTCCGCGGGCCTGATTTGGCCCGCGGGCCGCCTGGTTGACACCTGTGGCCTACTCAGTGAAAATCTTCATTGCACTCAATAAATGTAACTTGTATTCAATCGTATAAAATCCCTTATAGTCAAATGTATAAAATCCTTCAGTACGAACCGTTGTTTGTAACTTGAATGTTCATAAGTAGGGGAGTGTCTGTAGTATGGGCTGAGTTAATTTAATTCAAGATATTACAGTAACAATCAGAATAATGTCATATTCATTTGGTTCAATGATTGACCATGAAATGTATTCTCTAATAAACTGGCATGGGCCATTTTTCAAATCCGAAAGCTCAAGCGACCAGAACCTGGAAGGTCAAATACCGTAAATTCCGGACTATAGAGGGCACCTGATTATAAGCAGCACCCACCACATTTTAAGAGGTAAACCAACCTTGTACATGCACAAGCCGCACCTGTATATAAGCCGCATGCGCCCACATTAAAACATGTAACACAAACACAAACTTAACCCAAACCCGACTTCAAGTCCCGCGATTGAAACTAAATGTCCTTTATTAAAGCCCACAGTCCAAAAATCACAGCCGGCAAAATGAACGGAAAATGATACCGGTACTTAAGGTTTGATGCAGACCTGCAGAGTCCGGGTACCGTCGAAAGTAATCCAAGGAAAAAAGTGTGTATTTCCAAAGTTAAGGGTGGAAAATATATATCAGATGAACACATTTACTCACGCAACTCCTTTTTCTTAAACCGACTTCTTTCCTTGTCTGTCCCTCACCTTTAGCGGTCCCCACTTAAACTCGGTACCCCGCGTTTGTTCCGCCCCTCATTTTTCGTTCACCCGTGCAAAACATATCAGAATAAGTGTCTAAAATAAATACAAATGAATACATTACAAGAATATACAGTTGCAAATACATATTATACATGGGTTACACGTATTTACAAAGAAAGACGGTACACCGAGAGAGTTTTCAAAGCTTTAATAATAATAATATAGCTTTGACAGGGCAGTTAATGGTAGCAACACTCGAGCGCCGCTAGCGGCCGTTAGAAAAAATTACACAAATTGGCCGCATCACTGAATAAGCCGTAGGGTTGAAAGGGAAAAAAGTAGCGGCTTATAGTCCGGAATTTACGGTACTTTAATTCAAGCTATTACAGTCCAATGTGACAATCTCAGAATAATGTCATATTTATTTGGTTCAATGATTGACCATGAAATGTATTCTCTAATAAACCAACATGGTCCATTTTTGGAATCCGAAAACTGGAGCGACCAGAACCTGGAAGGTCAAATATGTAAACTGCAGAAAACATACATTTTTTTGCTGCATATTTTATGACGTGTGTGACGGAACATGTTCTTTAAACAGACGTGACATTTAAATGACATTTTTCGAATGATGTTAAGCGGGTCATGTGCAATGGTCCCTGTAATTTTCCAGGAGTCTGAGCGTTCACACAAAGTCGGTGAGCAACGCTTGAAACAACAGTGAGCAACGGCAATCCCAAGTGTGGCAACTGAGTCATGAGCAAACATGTCCAAAAGTTGACATCACGTTACGTTTTGCTGAGTTTCCGGCAATGCAAAATTATTTTTCTCTTTTGAATGAATTGACTCATGTACTATTGCAAAGGTTGTACGGCCTACAAACGTCTTTTGTTTTTACAATTCTTTCACAAGATTTTCATTTCTTTTTTTTCCTGGTATCTTTTGTCGCATAATACATTTTCGGGGGCTTATTGAGTCGGTTGCACGATACAGAACTGTATTTAATCACATTTTTTTAGTGGAAGTACAATGTTGGCAACAAGATTGACTTGGTATAATTGGAAAAGATTTGAATGCAACACAAACTTTTTCTTCTTTTTCCCTGTTTTTTTTTTTTCATTTTTTTTAATCCCTTTAAAAAAATCTCATTGTGTTTATTTTTACTTTTTCTTTTTGTTCTCGTTTTACTTTTTTCCTTTGTTTCTTTTTTCTGGCTTTTTTCTGAATTTTTCCTTTTTTCTCTTCCTTTTGTTTTTTTTTTTCTCAGCTTTTCACTCCTTTTTTCATTTTGGTATTTCCTTTTCTTTTTTGTTCTATTCCCCCCTTCCTGATGTAAACTGTAATTTTTTTCTGTCTTTTTTGAATTTGTACATGATCTGTTTATCGGAGACTTCAAAAAAAAGTGTTGGTTTGCAGCCCAAACTGTGCACATGGCTTAACCACTGCAGCTGTGACCTTGTTTTATTTTTTGTTTTTCTTTTTTTTTTTCTTTTTTTTCAGCTGCATGCATCAGGTGGCGGCTGTTGACTGTTGGGATCTCGACAAGGTAAATGTATAAATACAAGCCACAAAAGTTAAAACGACATCGACTCCAGGCTGCGGAGCTCAAGGCAAAAGATGCCTCAAGCTGTGAAAGACAAACACACGCGGCGGTGTTTTTAAACCTGCGGCTCTAGGGTTTCCCTCGTGCCCCCTCGCAGAGAGGAGCCCCGGGGGACCGATGCCAGCTGAGACCAAAAAAACAACAAAAACAAGGTAAGAACGCAGCTGAATCTCAGGCATGGAGGCTCAGCTGTTTCTCTCAGAAGAGAATTCAGCGTCTGAAGTCAATAAAGGCCTTCAAAACGCTGGCTTTCCAGGGACCGTGATAGAATAGAAGAATAGAATATAACTTTATTGTCTATGTTACAAAACGGATTGAACATATTGTGACAATGAAATTGGACGCGGCACTCCAGTTTCACATTTAACAGTAAGGATAAAAGAAAACAAAGAAGATAAAGGTTATAATTTACACAATAAGTACCCAAGAAAGTGTGGGCATGTCACCAGGGTTGGGTAAGGTTACTTTAACTTGATTACTTTCAATGACTTTTGGATTACTCCAATACCAAATATGCGAATAAAAGACAAAAGAAACTAAATAGGAATGAAATTACTAAATGTTGTGCAGGCTTGGGGAGTAACGGAATACACAGAACGGCAAAAATGATGTTCGCAAGCTGTTTGGATTCGTTTTCATTTTGTTTCTGTCGCATTTTATGTTCGTTTTGCCGGAGATCAAAGCCAGGAGAGAAAGCTTACCACATCATTTTATTCATATTTAGTTTATTTTGTCTTTTATTAGCATATTTGGTATTGGAGTAATCTAAAAGTAATTTGAAAGTAATCCAGTTAAAGTAACACTACCCAACCCTGGGTTGAACATATTGTGACAACGAAATTGGACGTGGCACTCCAGTTTCACATTTAACAGTAAGGATAAAAGAAAACAAAGAAGATAAAGGAACAAAGAAGATAAAGGTTATAATTTACACAATAATTACCCAAGAAAGTGTGGGCATGTAGGATGTCACCAGGGTTGGGTAGGGTTACTTTAACTTGATTACTTTCAATTACTTTTGGATGACTCCAATCCCAAATATGCTAACAAAAGACAAAAGAAACTAAATATGAATAAAATGATGACTCACAACACGTGGTAAGCTTTCTCTCCTGGCTTTGATCTCTTTGATCTTGGGTAGAGTTACTTTGCAAAATAACATTTATTGCAAAACACCAAACTTATGCATGAACAGGGTTGGGTAGGGTTACTTTAACTGGATTACTTTCAATTACTTTTGGATTACTCCAATACCAAATATGCTAATAAATTAAAAAGAAACTCAATATGAATAAAATGACTAAATTTTGAGCAGGCTTGGGGAGTAACGAAACACACGGAACGGCAAAAATGATGTTGGCAAGGTGTTTGGATTTGTTTTCATTTTGTTTCTGTCGCATTTTATGCTCGTTATGCTGGAGATCAAAGAGATCAAAGCCAGGAGAGAAAGCTTACCACATCATTTTATTCATATTTAGTTTCTTTTGTCTTTTATTAGCATATTTGGTATTGGAGTAATCTAAAAGTAATTTGAAAGTAATCCAGTTAAAGTAACCCTACCCAAACCTGGGTTGAACATATTGTGACAATGAAATTGGACGTGGCACTACAGGTTCACATTTAAAATAAAACAAAGAAGATAAAGGAACAAAGAAGATAAGGTTATAATTTACACAATAATTACCCAAGAAAGTGTGGGCATGTCACCAGGGTTGGGTAAGGTTACTTGAACTTGATTACTTTCAATTACTTTTGGATTACTCCAATCCCAAATATGCTAATAAAAAACAAAAAAAACTAAATATGAATAAATTTTGAGCAGGCTCGGAACACATGAAACGGCAAAATTGATGTTGGCAAGGTGTTTGGATTTGTTTTCATTTTCATTTTTGCGCAGTGGTTAGCGCGTGTGCGGCACAGTTCTAAGGTCTTGGGAACCTCCTGTGTGGGTTCAAATCCAGCTACCGGACTTACTGTGCGGAGTTTGTATGTTCTCCCCGTGCTTGTGTGGGTTTCCTCCGGGCACTCCGGTTTCCTCCCACATTCCAAAAACATGCATTTCAGGTGGATTGGCCGGTCCAAATTGTCCCTAGGTATGACTGAGCGAGTGAGTTGTCTGTCCCCGTGTGCCCTGCGATTGGCTGGCAACCAGTTCAGGGTGTCCCCTGCCCACTGCCCGATGATTGCTGGGATGGGCTCCAGCACCCCCGCGACCCTACTGAGGATAAGCGGTGCAGCTAATGAGATGAGATGAGATATATATATATATATAAAGCATTTTTGAAGGGGCGTCGCTACTTCGTGGTTCCACGTTCGCGGGTTCAGAGCTTCGCAGGTCTGAAAAATAATAATAATAAAATAAAAGAATTTTAAAAATTAAAATTAAATCAAGCATTTTTGAAGGGGCGTCGCTACTTCGCGGATTTTCACTTTTTGCGGGTGGTTTTGGTCCCCATTCACCGCAATAACCGAGGGATTACTGTACATCAATAAACACGTTCGCAAAAAAAAATATGGTGAAAGATTATTTTTATTTTGTAAGGGAAAATACAACATTTTGTAAGGGCATGGAGCAGTGGACGTTGACAGGTATGAACATGTCACGAGGACCGGACCAGAACGGAGGCAGGAGGCAGGGAGGGAGAACTCATTTGCGTTAACGATCCGTACTTTTATTTAGCAAAATAAAAGTCGTCCAACACTCATGGGACAAAACGAAACAAGGCTTGCACTCTAAACGTGCAAACACAGGTTTCCTCCGACTCAAACAAAACAGGACAGAGCAAAACAGAACAGAAAATGCAATGAGCCAGCACCCGCAAAACCCAAAACCCCCCTTAAGAAGCAAACGCGCAAATTAGGCGATCTGCTTCAGCTGGTGCCCTGGGGGCGGGGCCAGCCGGTCGCCACGGCGACCATGCTGGACACGACATAACACTCGTATTATATTTCCAGTGTCATCGATTTTGTCACAGCATTTGACGACTTGTTTGCTGAACGATGGTCCTTTAAGATGAACAATGTTGTATTGTGTTTGGAATAATTGATTATGATCTCTATTCCATGTTATGGCTTGTTGTTTTTTTCCCTCTTTACCTTACATGTCAATATCAATGGATCATGAAATAAGTTGAACCGTCTTCAATTTTTTTTCCCCACGAAGCCAGTTTATGCCTCCCGGGGCCCCGATTCCCGTCTCTACTTTATAAAATGACAAATATAAATGATTGACACTCTTGCGGGGATAAGAGGGCCCATTTAGCAAGTTGTCTCAAAGAAATATAGCGTTTTAAGCTGCCAGAGGAGGAACACAGGAGATTTTGCTGCTGTATTGATCTGACAGTGTTTGTTGAGTCAGTATTTACTACCTAGTTTAGTGGATTTTAGGGTACGTAGAAAATGTGTCCTGAGGGGGACTAAAAAGACATTGAATCTGATTCATTCTTTTGTATGCCTAAATCTCTCATCTCATCTCATCTCATTAGCCGTAACGCTTATCCTCATTAGGGTCGCGGGGGGGCTGGAGCCCATCCCAGCCATCTCCAGGCAGTGGGCAGGGGACACCCTCAACTGGTTGCCAGCCAATCGCAGGGCACACGGGGACAGACAACTCATTCGCTCATTCACACCTAGGGACAATTTGGACCGGCCAATTCACCTGAAATGTATGTTTTTGGAATGTGGGAGGAAACCGGAGTGCCCGGGGGGAACCCACGCAAGCACGGGGAGAACATACAAACTCCGCACAGGAAGTCTGGAGCTGGATTTGAACCTACGCAGGAGGTTCCCATGACATGAACTGTGCCGCACAAGCGCTAACCACTGCGCCGCCATGCTGTATATGCCTAAATCTGTGTCTCATAATTGTTTGTGAACAGGGTTGGGTAGGGTTACTTTAACTGGATTACTTTTAATTACTTTTGGATTACTCCAATACCAAATATGCTACTAAAAGACAAAAGAAACTCAATATGAATAAAATGATGACTCACAAACCGTGGTAAGCTTTCTCTCCTGGCTTTGATCTCTTTGATCTCGGGCAAAACTAACATCAAATGCGACAGAAACAAAATGAAAATAAATCCAAACAAGGAAAATAACTGTAAGGAAGGGAAAAGCAAGAAACAGAAGTACATACCAAGAAAAAAACAAAAATAAAACTAGAAAAATGAAACAAAAGTGTCATGGCCAGCATGGTCGCCGTGGCAACCGCTGGCCCCGCCCCCTGGGCACCGGCTGGAGCAGATCATCTAATCTGCGTGTGTGCTTTTTAAGGGCGGGTTGTGGGTATTGCGGGTGGCTGGTTCATTGCATTTTCTGTTCTGCATTTTCTGTTCGGTTTTGCTCTGTCCTGTTTTGTTTGATTCGGAGGAAACCTGTGTTTGCACGTTTTGAGTAAAAGCCTGTTTTGTGAGTATCCCTAGTCTTAGTTCCTGTTTGCCTGTAAGCCTGTTTTTGTTTTGTTTCGTCTCTGAGTATTGGACAACTTTTATTTTGCTAAATAAAAGTACTGATCGTTAACGCGAATGAGTTCATCCTTCCTGCCTCCTGCCTCCGATCTGGTCCAGTCCAGTGACAAAAAGATGAAAAAAATTAAAAATAAAAATAAATAAGAAAGTAACAAAAGGAGTAAAAATAAAAATAAAAAGAAGAGAAAAAAAGAAAATGAAGCAAGAAAAGGTAAAGAAAAACTAAGAAAGGCATAAAATGAAAAAAAAAACTAATATTTTAGTAATCAAGTAATCAAGTTACAGTAACCCTACCCAACCCTGTTTGTGAACATCTCACTTCACTTTTCTCCTTATTCCATTTTTCTCCCCCTAGGCTGTAGTCCAATGGCAGACGAGAGTCTGGAAACAGATGGCCCCAGATCATCTATGCCGGCTGAGCTCCACCATCCCTACCCTAAGTACTCTCAGTGGAACTTTAAACTATTTAGGGTAAATTCCTTGGAAAAGGCCCCACTGACCAGTGAGATAGAGCCCGAGAAGGAAGAAATATCGGGGATTTCGACACACAACAGGTGTGCATCTCCAAATTTTCAACCGGAACACAGCATTTGCACAGGAAGCAAAAAATTGTACCTAGCTGCAAAAAGCAGGGGGGTTATTGAAACAGAGCCCAGCCCTGATATGAAGATGGCAGAAAATGAGAACCACATAAACCATCTCAGGTGATTCTTTACGCTCTACATTTTATTCATACGATGATAAGTGTAACCGCGGTGTACCTGTCTCACCAAAGATCCACATTCACGCTGGACTGGATGATAAGGTTTTTTTTTATTACAGTTTCTGCAGATGAAATGAGTCACAACATTAGCTTTTCTGCTGGCTTTGATCACTTTGATCTCATTAGCAGCTCTCTCTGAAGACTGCCTCAAAGAGCTTTCTTTTCAATTGACATAAAATACATTTTAGAATATCACAATACATGTTTACATCCATTTTAACAAGATACTTTTAACAAGAGATCGTAGAGTGGATTTTTAACGTTTACAATGAATTCAACATTTTTTTCTTTAGTCTGAATTTTAACCAACATCATCTTTTTTAATATATATGAGAAAATAGAAATAACAACAATAATGAGTATAAAAACGGATACAATTTACCTGCAGATGAAATGAGTCACAACATTAGCTTCTCTGCTGGCTTTGATTTCTTTGATCTCGTCTGCAGCTCGCTCTGTGACTGTCCAAAGCATATTAAAGAGCTTTCTTTTCAATTGACATAAAATACATTTTAGAATATTACAATACATTTTTACATCCATTTTAACAAGATACTTTTAAGATAAGAGATCGTAGAGTGGATTTTTAACGTTTACAATGAATTCAACATTTTTTTCTATAGTCTGAATTTTAACCAACATCATCCTTTTTAATATATATGAGAAAATTGAAATAAGAACAATAATGAGTATAAAAACGGATACAGTTTACCTGCAGATGAAATGAGTCACAACATTAGCTTCTCTGCTGGCTTAGATCTCTTTGATCTCTACAAGAGGAATTAACATTTTAGTAAAACAGAAACAAAACGAAAATAAATTTAAACAGCTTGACAATATCAATCACATTACTGTGCATGTTGAGAAATTTGTCAGCTGGGGTTATAATGTTTAAAATTAACTTCTTTTGTGGAGCACCAAAAGATGTGTCTTACCATTAGCAGCCTCCCGGTCACATGTCAGAACCCAAAACCAAACCCTACCCCATACCAGCAGGTGGCACTGTTGGACTCATCATTGCAGGACACTTACCAAAAACTATACAACATATTTCAGCAGGAATTTCAATTAAACAAAAGTTATTATTACACCCGTTACATATGTTCATCCCACTTTGGCATTAAAGGTACCATACATGTTTTTCTCTTAAAGCCGTCTGTGTCGTCTTTGCGGAATCCCATTAAGGAAAACCAGTGGCCCAATCCATGATGTCCACGCAGTTCTGGATGAGGACAGCAGGAGTTCTTTACCCAAAATGGGCTGCGCCTCAAAAAATTGGCCAGAGGTTATCAACAAGGTTTTTAAAGTGGATGTGACCGAAGATTCCAAATCTATCCACCCTATTTTCTTCTGCTGTCGTTGCTGGATGACAGTTCTACGGGGGGGAGGGGTCTGCAATTTTTCCAAGACAAAAGTCCCAGAGTGGAAACCGCATTGCGCCGACTGCAATTTATGCTCACCCAAGAAGCAATTTTTCTACAAAACAGGCAACAAGAGGAGGAGAGACACTCTCAGACTGCAAAGCCTGGCAAAAAAAACTCTCTTGGAGGAGAACCATATCACAGTTAGTGTTGAGAGTCAAGCGCTTAGACCACTTGGTGGTCCCAGCGTCCAAAGAGAGTACTGGGCCAGGACTCTCACACACTGTCAGAAGCTACACCTGAGTACCAAGCTTCTGTCCGAGAATTTACCTGTTGACTACCTCTGTTCTTTCACTTGCATGGTGTGCGACCATCTGCTCTCCGACCCAGTTCAAGCCCCCTGTGGGCACCTTTTCTGCCGCAACTGTATTCTAACATACAAAACCTTCCTAGGGCCTCAATGTCCTTCCTGCAATTTACAGTCTTCCTGCGACGACCTGGTTAACCCCACCAAACCCTTCTTGTTAGTCCTGCATTCTCTGCTTTTGCTCTGTCCGAGAGAAGGCTGTGGACAGCGTGTAAGACTGGATTCATTTAAAGTCCACTGTGAGGGCCATGACATGGAAGAGCGAGATGCAAACCAGCAATCATCACAGCTTGACAACTACCTAATGACCAATAAAGGGGGGAGGCCTCGGCAGCATTTGCTGTCTCTCACTCGGCGTGCCCAGAAACATCGACTGAGGGATCTGAAGAAACAGGTGAGAGTGTTTGCTGATAAAGAGGAAGGTGGCGACTTGAAGTCCGTGTGTCTGACGCTGTATCTCCTGGCACTGAGATCTGCCAATGAACACCGGTTGGCAGATGAACTTGAGGTCACCATGCAAGGTATGGGCCTTTAAATCACCCTTCTGCTCAAACCGTGTGCAGCCACTCAGCATCTTAAGACAGACATCAACAAATTACCGTATTTTCCGCACGATAAGATAGATAGATAGATAGATAGATAGATAGATAGATAGATTCCCCTCGGCTTTCGTGTCTCTGTTTAGCGGCGTTGAAGCCGGATAGCTCCGGGAAGCTCCGGGTGGCTACACGTTAGCGTCCAGAATGCTAAAACGTGAGCCACATTTCCGCAAAACACAGCAACTGCGCTCCCTGTGCGCTTCGATGTTTTCCACCAGCACTCGATGATCTTATTTGGTCGTGAGTTCGCATTTACCACGATTACGGATGGTACCGAAGACTTATAACGCCGCTAGCCGCTTAGCTAGCTCCGGCTCTTCTTCCACGATAGGCCCTCTTATCACGCCGGCACGAGAATTCTTCAGGGCAAGGAGTTGATTCCTTGAATAGACGCATTTTTGTGCGCTAAAACCCATGTCCATAGGATAGAAGTAATCCATAGTGTAGTTGTCAAAACGGGAAGAAAAAACACCGAAGATAGGAGCAGACAATAAAACAATAGGGCAGCTGCTGGAAAAGGCAGCCGCTCGTGGCAGCGCCGCTTTGATGTCAAAGGCGCACCTAATAGCCTTTATTTTTTTCAAAAGCTGACCATGCGGCTTATAATACAGTGCGCCTTATATATGGATCAATATTAAGTCGCAAAGTCTTGCAACTAAGGCAAGCAGCCACCCACTCGATTTTCCCCCGAAGGCGAAGTCGTCCGCGGTGCATGCTGGGATTTATATACCGGCGTTTCATTTCCTAACCAATGTGTCAATCATCATTTGAAGCAGTCACTATTGGCAAAAGTTATTCGGAGGTAAAGGGGGCGGATCCTTTTTATCATTATAGGCTCGCATAGGCTAAAGGGGCAAAACAAAGCCTGCGATTGGCCGAAAAAGATGAATGTGAATCACACATTGGGTTGCACTACGGCATAGAGAAACCATTTTTTACTATTCTGTATTTGTAAATATTTTACTCTCCTGGATTGACTACACTCACGGTTTTAAGAAGACCATGATTACGTATCATGATTGAACGTGATGGCTGCAAGAGAACTTAGGTGAGCTATGCGGCTTTATATTTTCCCGGTATCTTGTTTTAGAACGATCTTGATGTTTCTGTGATGAGTCTATTTTTAGACTAAATTCATTTCAAAGTGTTTATTGTCATGCGCACAGTAAAGAACCCCGTTTCCCTGCACAATAAAATTCTTACTTTGCTGTCCACACAGTTGCCAGCAAAAAATAAAATGGAAACTAAGAAATGGTTGGCATTTCTTGAATCCCAAGACTTTAACCTTCCGAATGATATTTGGAACGATGCATTTGAGTGATTGGTGACATCGTACAGACACTGTTTCCGTACATGTCTGAGACACGTATTTGCTTCTTTGCAAGCTTTGGGAATGTTAAGGGGGTAATAAGTTGGACTGAACTCTCTGACTGTTTTGTCCACGTTCCCATTGTAGCGCCTTATAATCCGGTGCGCCTTATGTATGGAAAATATAGGACCAAAAACTATTTTTTGGGGGTGCGCCCTATAACCCGGTGCGCCTTATAGTGCGGAAAATACGGTAATTAGAGCTCATCCATTTGTGATATACTGTAGTCTGTACTCATCTGTTTAATTCACAATGAGTTGAAAAAAAACTGTTTCTAAGAGACAATTTTCTGTGTTTTCAACTGAAAAGCTTTCCCTGCTTGCTCATCTTCGTTGACCTTCCTCGAGCTTTCACAGTCTTTCTTGGCATCTTCTCAGACTTCTCCCTTTTCCCTTTCCCACCCCTTTAATTTAAGATAACAACAAAGGATGAGAAAAAAGACAACAACTCTTTAAACGCAAATGTCACTGACACCCTTTGATGCAGGGGGTGTCAAAGAGGCGGCCCGCGGGCCGGATCAGGCCCGCTTAGGGATTGAATCCGGCCGCGAGACGACGCTGAGGGAAGCGCAAGAGAAAAAGGAGCTGCAGGTTGAAATATGTCCACTTGATGGTGCCAAAGCCACGTGTCTGTCATAAAGACGCTGTGCTTGTATTTTTTTTTCTCTCTCTCTCTCTCTCTCTCTCTCTCTCTCTCTCCCTTCCTCTCTCTCTGTCTCGTTCTGTCTCGGTCTCTCAGTCTCTCTGTCTCAGTCTCTCTGTCTCGGTCTCTCTCTCGGTCTGTCTCTCTCTCAGTCTGTATCTCTCTCTTTCTCTCTCTGTCTCTCTCTCTCCGTCTGTCTCTCTGCCTCAGTCTCTCGGTCTCTCTGTCTTGGTCTCTCTGTCTCGGTCTCTCTCTCGGTCTGTCTCTGTCTCTCTGTCTTGGTCTGTCTCTGTCTCTCTCGGTCTGTCTCTGTCTCTCTCTCTCGATCTGTCTCTGTTTCTCGGTCTCTCTGTCCTGGTCTCTCTGTCTCGGTCTCTCACTCGGTCTGTCTCTGTCTCTCTGTCTTGGTCTGTCTCTGTCTCTCTCGGTCTGTCTCTGTCCCTCTCGGTCTGTCTTTGTCTCTCTCTCTCTCTCTCTCTCTCTGTTTGTCTTTGTCTCTTTTTCTCTCTCTCTCTCTCTCTCTCTCTCTCTGTCTCTCTCTCTCTCTCTCTCTTTCTCTCTTTTACTACCTTTTTCTCTCACTCTCTGTCTCACTCTTTCACGCTATGTCTCTCCTTTTCTCTTTCTTTGCTCTCTCTTCCTTTTTTCCTTTTCTCTCTCTCCCTCTCTCTTGCTTTTTCCTTCTCTCTTTCCCTCCTTCTCTTTTTTTCTCTCCTGCTCTCTTTCTATTTGTCTTTGGATTTCTTTCTTTCTACCTCTCTTACTTTCCCCCTCTCTTACTACTCCTCTTTTCATCTCACGTTCACTCTCATTCTCTTTCTCTCTTTTCTCTCTTTTTTCTCCCTTTTTCTCTTTTGTTGTGCCTCCCTCTGTCTTTTTCTCTCCCTCTCTCTCTCTTATTTCTTTGTCTTTTTTTCCTTTCTCTCTAATTTACTAGTCCAGCCCCCGAGAGAATCTTTGTTCTATCATGTGGCCCCCGAGTTCAATTGAGTTTGACACCCCTGCTTTAATGGGAATTAAAACCAGCATGTGTCTGTAGTCATCTAGAGTCACCCCTTGTCATTTTTTTCATGAAATGAAACGAGGGCAGCATGGTGGCGCAGTGGTTAGTGCATGTGCGGCACAGTTCATGTCATGGGAACCTCCTGCGTGGGTTCAAATCCAGCTCCAGACTTCCTGTGCGGAGTTTGTATGTTCTCCCCATGCTTGCGTGGGTTTCCCCCGGTCACTCCGGTTTCCTCCCACATTCCATGCATTTCAGGTGAATTGGCCGGTCCAAATTGTCCCTAGGTGTGAATGGGCGAGTGAGTTGTCTGTACCCGTGTGCCCTGCGATTGGCTGGCAACCAGTTCAGGGTGTCCCCTGCCTACTGCCCGGAGATGGCTAGGATGGGCTCCAGCCCCCCCGCGACCCTAATGAGGATAAGCGGTACAGCTAATGAGATGAGATGAGAAATGAAGTTATCTGCATTTGTATAGCGCTTTTCAAGTTTTACAGTGTGCTTCACATTTCCCAATAGCGGCCGTGCAGCCATGTAAGGCGCTAACCTTCTTATTGGGGGTATTAGGGGTTCAGTGTCTTACCCAAGGACACTTCGACATGTAACACGGAGGAGCCGGGAATCGAACCTGCGATCTCTTGATCCCAAGACGAGCGCTCTACCTCCCGAGCCACTGCCGCCCAGTGGCTTTGTTCTCCAGCCTTTAGCCCATTACGACTTTAGAAATGAGGAAATATGACATTGTTTATCCATGAGGTTGGGTGGTCAGGACTTATATGAGAAAGTTTGTTCCCGCAGCTCTTTTTCAAGTTTGAGCTTCACAGTTAACTGAATAATTCTCTTTGTATTTGTGACTCTTATCCTTTGTTGTTTCTTTTATTTTGATTTTTTATTTGTTTGCCTTAATTTGTCCCTATCTGCAGGCGGAGGCTTTGCGTTGCATCCCGCCGTGTGTTTGGCCATCAGGGTCAACACTTTCTTGAGCTGCAGCCAATATCACAAAATGTACCGGACGGTCAAAGCCACGAGTGGCCGCCAGGTTTTCCAGCCCCTGCACACCATACGAGCTGCAGAGAAAAAGCTCCTTCCGGGTTTTCACCAATTTAAATGGCAACCCTCCCTCAAGAACGTATCTGACTCTTGCGACGTCGGGATAATTAATGGACTGGCGGGATGGACCTCCTCTTTAGATGACTCGCCCCCTGACACCATCACCCGACGATTCCGGTATGATGTAGCTCTGGTGTCAGCGATAAAGGATCTGGAGGAAGATATTTTGGAGGGTCTGAGAAAGAATGGTTTAGAAGATGGCTCATTTGACCAAGGCTTTAGTGTTCTTATAAAAGAATCTTGCGATGGCATGGGCGATGTGAGTGAAAAGCACGGCGTAGGACCTGCTGTTCCTGAGAAAGCTGTTCGCTTTTCTTTTACTGTTATGTCTATATCTGTATTAATCGGTGATAATAGCAATAAGGAGGTTGTCATATTCGCAGAACCAAAGCCAAATTCCGAATTATCCTGCAAGCCCCTCTGTTTGATGTTCGTGGACGAGGACGATCATGAGACCCTCACGGGTGTCCTTAGGCCCCTGGTTGTGGAACGTAATGCAATGAAGGAGAGCTGGCTCGTCCTGTCCATCGCTGGCCTGCCTCGATCTTTCCGTTTCCATTTCCGAGGGTCGGGATACGACGAAAAAATGGTACGTGGTTTAGAGGGTCTGGAAGCCTCCGGATCTACTTACGTCTGCACGCTGTGTGACTCTAGTCGATACGAGGCATCTAAAAATATAGTGCTCCATTCGATCACACGCAGTCATGAGGAAAACCTTACCCGTTATGAGATCTGGCGGACCAATCCGTTTTCGGAGTCTGCGGAGGAACTGCGGGACCGGGTCAAAGGGGTTTCTGCCAAACCATTCCTTGAGACGCAATCCACACTCGACGCGTTACACTGCGACATCGGAAATGCCGCTGAGTTCTACAAAATTTTCCAGGATGAAATAGGGGAGGTGTATCGGAAGAAAAACCCCAGTCGGGAGGAACGGCGCAGCTGGCGGGCAGCCCTGGATAAGGAACTGAGGCAGAAGCTGAAGCTCAAACCTATGATGAGGATGAATGGCAACTACGCTCGTAAGCTAATGACCATGGAGGCTGTTCAAGTGGTATGTGAGCTGGTGCCCTCAGAGGAGAGGAGAGAAGCTCTCAGGGAGCTGATGAAGATCTACCTCCAGATGAAGCCGGTGTGGCGATCCACATGCCCAGCCACGGAATGTCCCGAACAGCTCTGCTGCTACACCTTCAACTCCCAGAGTTTCGCTGATCTCATTTCCACCACCTTCAAATACAGATACAGTGGCAAAATAACCAATTACCTGCACAAGACCTTGGCACATGTTCCCGAAATAATAGAACGTGATGGATCAATCGGAGCTTGGGCTAGTGAGGGGAACGAGTCAGCAAACAAACTCTTCCGGAGATTCCGTAAGATGAATGCACGTCAGTCAAAGGCTTTTGAGCTTGAGGATGTCTTGAAACATCACTGGCTCTACACTTCAAAGTATTTGCAGAGGTTTATGGAAGCTCATAAGTACAAGGCAAAAGCCCTGCAAGCCACCATTGGACCAGCAGAAAATTTAGGACAGTACTTATCACAGGACTGATTTTTGAATTGTTTGGTGTGAAATGAAGCTGCAAGTGGACTAAATTCGAAGGATTCCTAACAACAATATTTTGTTATAGGCCATTGCTAATTTAAATTAGGCATTTTGTGTCTGTAGGAAACTAAAAGCTAAAAGTTAAAAAGCAATACCAACGTCTTTTTCGTATCTTTGTTTCGATTTGGTATTAAGGGAGGATGATCTCTCTCTCTCTCTCTCTCTTTCTCTATCTATTTCTCCCTCTCTCTCTTTCACTCTCTTTCTAATTATCTATCTTTCTATCTATCTAGACATCTATCTATCTATCTATCTAGACATCTATCTATCTATCTATCTAGACATCCATCTATCTATTTATCTATCTATCTAGACATCTATCTATCTAGACATCTATCTATCTATCTATCTATCTATCTATCTATCTATCTATCTATCTATCTATCTATCTATCTATCTATCTATCTATCTATCTATCTATCTATCTATCTATCTATCTATCTATCTATCTATCTATCTATCTATCTATCTATCTATCTATCTATCTCTCTGTCTCTGTCTCTGTCTCTGTCTCTGTCTCTGTCTCTGTCTCCGTCTCCGTCTCGCTCTCTATCTATCTATCTATCTATTTCTCCCTCTCTCTTTCTCTCTCTCTCTCTATTTATCTATCTATCTATCTATCTATCTATCTAGACATCTATCTATCTCTCTCTGTCTCTGTCTCTGTCTCCGTGTCTCTCTCTCTCTCTCTCTCTCTCTCTCTCTCTCTCTCTCTATCTATCTATCTATCTATCTACTTAGCCCATGTGACAAACAAAATGGTGTACGTTGGACCCTATAAAGAACTGTTGTCAACTGTGCGCAGAAAAAAACTTCAGCGGTATGGCCTCTCTCTCCCTCTCTCTCTCTCTATCCATCTATTTCTCCCTCTCTCTCTTTCCCTCTCTTTCCCTCTCTCTCTATTTATCTATCTATCTATCTATCTAGACATCTATCTATCTATCTATCTCTCTAGACATCCATCTATCTATTTATCTATCTATCTAGACATCTATCTATCTAGACATCCATCTATCTATCTATCTATCTATCTATCTATCTATCTATCTATCTATCTATCTATCTATCTATCTATCTATCTATCTATCTGTCTCTGTCTCTGTCTCTGTCTCTGTCTCTGTCTCTGTCTCCGTGTCTCTCTCTCTCTCTCTCTCTCTCTCTCTCTCTCTCTCTCTCTCTTCTCTCTCTCTATATATTTCTCCCTCTCTCTCTTTCTCTCTCTCTCTATTTATCTATCTATCTATCTATCTAGACATCTATCTATCTATCTATCTATCCAGACATCTATCTATCTAGACATCTATCTATCTCTCTCTGTCTCTGTCTTTGTCTCTGTCTCTGTCTCTCTCTCTCTCTCTCTCTCTCTCTCTCTCTCTCTCTCTCTCTCTCTCTCTCTCTCTCTCTCTCTATCTATCTATCTATCTATCTACTTAGCCCATGTGACAAACAAAATGGTGTACGTTGGACCCTATAAAGAACTGTTGTCAACTGTGCGCAGAAGAAAACTTCAGCGGTATGGTCTCTCTCTCTCTCTCTCCCTCTCTCTCTCTCTCTCTCTCTATCTATCCATCTATTTCTCCCTTTCTCTCTATCTATCTATCTATCTATCTATCTATCTATCTATCTATCTATCTATCTATCTATCTATCTATCTATCTATCTATCTATCTATCTATCTATCTATCTATCTATCTATCTATCTCTGTCTCTGTCTCTGTCTCTCTCTCTCCCTCTCTCTCTCTCTCTCTCTCTCTCTCTAAAGGGGCTGGAGGAGAGGAAGACTGAAAAAAAACCTGTTTATGATGGACTTTTCAGACCATTGTCATTTAGGCTCTAAGACTTAATTTGCTTTGCGTTGCTTTTCTTGCCGGTTAGTGTGTTGGAATCGCTTGTCTCTTATTCTATTGCCCAGCCACTTGTGTAAAAAATGACTTGGTTTATTTTATTGTGAGAACGAGACATATTAATCAATTTATCGAGCGAATATAAGCGCGAGCAGATTAAAACGGTTCGAGTCAATAGCGGGCAAAATGTGTTATGCTTTGGCTATCGAATTTTGATATCATTTTGGAGGGAGAAAATGCAGTCACTGAGAATTGAATGCTCTTTCTTTCATGACTGTCTGCTGCAGATGATTCATTTATTGTTTTATCCCGGCACCCCTGAGGGCGGTATATATCCCGGGTCACTTTGAACCAATTTTTATCTTTTTTTATTTTCTGCGCATTTGATAATACATCATGCTTATTCGACACCTTCCCTTACAATAAAATATGTGCTGGCCTTTTTCATAAATCAGGGAAATGCATTTTAAAGTTAAACATCCAGCAGTGTCTGGAGCAGTGATTTTCCTTGAGCTCAGGCTAAAACTGCATTTTTCTGGAGAAGATGGAGGAGGGACAGAAGGAAGGGCGTTACCTTGGGGTGGGGGGTGACGGGAAGTGGGGACCGGTAAGGGTGAGTTTTAGTGGACATGGCAGACAATAGAGGATATATATTTTTCCCACCCTTACCTTTGGAAATATACACTTTTTTTCCTTGGATTACTTTTAACGGGACCCAGACTCTGCAGGTCTGCACTAAATCTTAAATACCGGTATCATTTTCCGTTCATTTTGCCGGCTGTGGTTGTTGAACTATGTACATTATGTTCAGTTAAAATCGCGGGACTCAAAGTATGGTTTGGGTTAATTTTGTGATTGTGTTACATGTTTTAACGTGGGCGCATGCGGCTTATATACAGGTGTGGCTTGTGTAGGAACAAAAGCGGTTATCCTCTTAAAATGTGGTGGGTGCGGCTTATAATCAGGTGCGCTCTATAGTCCGGAATTTACGGTATATCAATTCATTGTTTTCTGAGCAGACAGTGCACAGAGAATGCTATCACAGGGGCTGGTTTAGGAGGGCTTTGTGTGTTAGTTGTATAGGTAAGATCTTAAGCTCAGAGCCCGAACCTGGCCTGAGTCAAAATTCGGGTAGGGCCTAAAATGTCTATCGCTAAGTTTGGTTTCAGTCCGAGTTTCTCTCTTTTTGATCCTTACTGTGGTGTGTTCAAACGTAAGCATACCTGTCAACCTGTACGGTTTTGCCGTACAAAGGACGGTTTTTATGCATTTTATGACGTGTACGACGTACGAGAGAATATGTACGGAAAAACCCGAATTTGTCAATGATGGGTACCACCGACTATCAAGAAACGGCAAATCAATCAAGTCTAACCAGTTCGCCGCGGTAGCCTCTATCTCGGTATCGTTTTTTTTCGTTGCAAACGAAGCGAGCAGTTTGATGTAGTGAAAAAAAGTCCGTCTCTTTTTAGAGAACCGGCTTTTTCGGCTCAACTCATTCAAGAGAGCCGGCTCTCAAACGGCTCACTTGCTTTGATGCATTATACAGTGCATCCAGAAAGTATTCACAGCGCTTCGCTTTTTCCACATTTTGTTATGTTACAGCCTCATTCCAAATTGTATTAATTTAATCTCTTATCTCAAAATTCTACACAAAATACTCCATTATGACAATGTGAAAACGTTTTTTTTTTACTTTTTTTGAATTTATTAAAAATGGAAAACTAAGAAATCACATTTACATAAGTATTCACAGCCTTTGCTAAATACTTTGTTGATCCTCCTTTGGCAGCAAATAAAGCCTCAAGTCTTTTTGAATATGATCCCACAAGTTTAGCACACCTATCTTTAGGCAGTTTTGCCCATTCTTCTTTGCAATAAGTCTCAAGCTCAATCAGGTTGGATGGGAGACGTTTGTGCACAGCCATTTTCAGATCTCTCCAGAGATGTTCGATCGGATTCAAGTCTGGACTCCGGCTGGGCCACTCCAGGACATTCACGGAGTGGTTCTGAAGCCCATCTTTTGAGATCTTGGCTGTGTGCTTTGGGTCGTTTTCCTGCTGAAAAATGAGCCTTCGCCCCAGCCTGAGGTCACGAGCGCTCTGGAGCAGGTTTTCATCCAGGATATCTCTATATATTGCTGCATTCATTTTTCCTTCCATCCTGACTAGTCTGCCAGTTCCTGCTGCTAAAAAACATCCCCACAGCATGATGCTGCCACCACCATGCTTCACTGTAGGGACGGTATTGGCCTGGTGATGAGCGGTGCCTGGTTTCCTCCAAACATGGCGCCTGGCATTCACACCAAAGAGTTCAATCTTTGTCTCATCTGACCAGAGAATTTTGTTTCTCATGGTCTGAGAGTCATTCAGGTGCTTTTTGGCAAATTCCAGACAGGCTTCCATGTTCCTTTTACTAAGGAGTGGCTTTCGTCTGGCCACTCTACCATACAGGCCTGATTGGTGGATTGCTGCAGAGATGGTTGTCCTTCTGGAAGGCTCTCCTCTCTCCACAGAGGAACGCTGGAGCTCTGACAGAGTGACCATCGGGTTCTTGGTCACCTCCCTGACTAAAGCCCTTGTTCCCCGATTGCTCAGTTTAGAAGGCCGGCCAGCTCTAGGAAGAGTCCTGGTGGTTCCAAATGTCTTCCGTTTACGAATAATGGAGGCCACTGTGCTCATTGGGACCTTCAAAGCAGCAGAATTTTTTCTGTATCCTTCCCCAGATTTGTGCCTTAGGACATTCCTGTCTCGCAGGTCTACAGACAGTTCTTTTGACTTCATGCTTGGTGTTTGTGCTCTGACATGCACACTCAACTGTGGGACCTTATATAGACAGGTGTGTGCCTTTCCAAATCATGTCCAATCAACTGAATTTACTGCAGGTGGACTCCAATTAAGCTGTAGAAAGATCTCAAGGATGATCAGTGGAAAAAAGATGCACCTGAGCTCAATTTTGAGCTTCATGGCAAAGGCTGTGAATACTTATGTAAATGTGATTTCTTAGTTTTCTATTTTTAATAAATTCAAAAAAGTTAAAAAAAAAAAAAAAAAACTTTTTCACATTGTCATAATGGAGTATTTTGTGTAGAATTTTGAGATAAGAGATTAAATTAATGCAATTTGGAATGAGGCTGTAACATAACAAAATGTGGAAAAAGTGAAGCGCTGTGAATACCTTACGGATGCACTGTATTACGAATCATTATACTAGAACAATTTGTAGATAAACATAAATTGATTAATGAAAGTCAATATGGTTTTAGAGCAAACAGATCAGCAACAATGGCAATTATTGATGCAGTAGAAAAAATCACCCACAGTATAGAAAAGAAGAGATACGCAGTCGGGGTATTTATTGACTTAAAAAAAGCATTTGATACCATTAATCATAATATACTATTAAAAAAACTGGAAAGATATGGCATCAGGGGCGTGGCTTTGAAATGGATTCAAAGTTATTTGACGGGGAGGAAGCAATATGTAAAAATGGGAGAGTTTTCATCTGAATATTTGGACATCTGTTGTGGAGTACCACAGGGTTCTATCCTGGGACCAAAGCTATTTAATTTATATATTAACGATATTTTTATTGTTTCAAAACTATTGAAAATAGTAGTATTTGCAGACGACACTAACATTTTCTATTCAAATGATAACTATATGGATTTGGTAACCTGTATTAATCGTGAACTAATTAACCTAAAAATATGGATGGATATAAATAAATTATCTTTAAATTTAAATAAAACCAAAGTAATATTCTTTGGTAATCGTAAGGCAAATCAAGATTTAGAAGTAAAAATGGATGGTGTCACAATAGACATTGTATCAGAAATTAAGTTTTTAGGGGTCATAATAGACAATAAATTAAGTTGGAAAACACACATCAGACACATACAAACAAAGGTATCTAAAAGCATTTCAATAATTAATAAAACCAAAGTTCTTTTACATTATAATGCATTGTATTTATTATATTGTTCTCTCGTTCTGCCATATTTAACATATGGTGCAGAAATCTGGGGCAATAATTACAAAAGTTCACTACATCCCCTTTTTATCCTTCAAAAACGTGCAATAAGAACCATACACAGGGTAGGATATCGGGACCATACCAATATTTTATTCATGCAGTCCAATTTATTGAAATTGGATGATTTAATAAAATTTTTCACTTCACAACTGTTATTTAAGGTCAACAAAAACATAGTGCCAGAAAACATACAAAGATTATTCACTCGGAAAGAGGGAAATTATAACTTGAGGGGCTGTGGTGAATTCAAAATCCCAAAGGTGAGAACCACCAGGAGAAGTATGTGTGTGTCTGTGTGTGGAGTCAGACTTTGGAATAATTTGCAAAATGAAATCAAACAATGTCCAAATATCCATGTGTTCAAATTTAAATACAAAAAAGCATTACTGGCAAAATACAGAGATGAAGAAAATGGGATATGACGGAGACTGGAAATACTGCACTTCAAACTATGGCTAACTTGTTGTTATTGTGCTATTATCACATCAGAACTGTTATAAGTATTGTGTTTATTTTTATTGATATTATCACTGGTGCCGCAGTGACATTATGCGCATTATGACGTTGAGGGATGGGTATTGCGAAGATTAGTGTATAAAATATGTGATTATTGTAACTATTATAATTATTGATATCTGACCTATGTAATAAGTATATCCATGAGATTTTGTTGTATTGGACACAAGAGGAGAAGAGGATTTGTAAAATGTGTTTAATAGGGAAGATAAAGGGGTAGGAAAAATAAGCATCTGCTTCTTACTACCCTTTTTCGAACATCTTATGTTAACATTATTTTTGTTGTTGACTCATTGTTTTTGTCCTGTTTTTATTTTTATGTTCGAAATAAAGTTTTCATTCATTCATTCATTATTGTTGTATAAAGAAGTAAAGAAAAAAAGGAAGTATAAAAGGAGAAAATGAAAAAAGACAGGTTTTTGTGGTCATCCCTCTAATCAGTGTATTACCAACAATAATTTAATACAGAAAATGAATTCATAATTGTAATAAGAAAGTGTATTATTCTACTTAATTATATTTGCATGTATTTTTTCCTTCTACGGTGAATGTCCAAGCTACTCCATTTTTTATCTTTTTTTTATGATAAACCTCTTTCATGTCGAGCAACTCAGTATCTCACAACAAAATGTTAATTAACAATATAAATGATATAACGAAACACATGTACTACATAAATAAACATGTTTGAAACCAAAAATATGGTGTAAGATTATTTTGTATTTTGTAAGGGAAAATACAACAGTTAGTAAGGGCATGGAGCCCTGGAGCGCGACAGGCATGAATACTAGACATTTATTGAACATTATCTGCTCATCATATATATATATATATATATATATATATATATATATATATATATATATATATATATATATATATATATATATATATATATATATATATATACATATACATGAAGATTAGGGAATCAAGACAAAAGTATTTTCTTAAAAAAAGCTGTTTATCTTCTGTTTATCTAAATGGTGATATCCCTAATAATGGGTGGGTGTGGGGTTGGACACCCCCCCCCCCTTTGCTAAGAGAATTCTAGTAGAGAAAAAAAATACTAAACTGCAGTTGGCTTGTGTTTAACCAAGTATTCTCCCTCTTTTTGCAAACTGTCGGAAGCAGATTTGCACAGAAGGTCTGTCAGCTGAATTGTAACTTGCAAACAAACAAATACTTATTATTGAAATAGCTCACTTGGTATCATTTATGAGATGATACAATATTTAGTATTTTAGATAGAGAACCCAAAATAGATGGATAGATGGACAGCTAGATATCTAGACAATGGCCCACAAGCAGGGTCGAAAACTCCGCCGCTTCCTTCCTACCCTTTTTTTCTATCATTGATTTCTGTGTTAATAAATTATGTGTCCTATTTCAATAGGCCTGTTCATTGAATCCATTTTCTTGAGATTAGTAATTCATATCAGAACTCAAAGTAATAAAGGAATTTAATCATTTTTATCAGTGTAGGAGATTCTAGCATCCTTCAGAGAAAAAAATGATTCATGAAGGAGCACAAGCAACACCTAGAGGCAAGTTTGTGTACTGATTGCAGTCAAGAATAGATCGCTTACGATTTTCAAAATTAAAGCTAGAAAAACCTCTACATAATTTAATAACACAATAAATTATTTATTCGTTTATCTGCTTTTAATGGATCAGTTTTAGTATGGGCAAATTGGGGCTGCAAAGAAGCAACTGCATTTGCAAAATTGGAAAAATCAGATATGCACTGCAGGAAAGATGCAGGAAAGATGTCTAAATATAATGGAAGCTAGAGCTCTTGTTGGTGATAGAAAGGAGTGGATAGGTGTTGTGAAAGGATAGTGGGATTGTGGACGCGTTCTTAAGGATGGATTGGGCACCCGTATGATGCGGCAGGGGTAAACCAGTGAAAGCTGTCGAGCTCTGCTGTTGAACAAAAGAGTGTGTTGTTTCACCCTGACCCGAGTGACATGGCCGCTTTCTGGTGTCCCATTTCATCTGAAGGGACGAAAGCATGACCAACTTTGGTGCCGAGGTGCCTAACTTGTTTGGGTGTTTGGGCAATTGGGTTGGCTATGGTCCCCAAAAACTTTTGTCTGTTTTTTTGCTTTTTTTTTTCCCTTATATTTTCTTTGTTATTGTATGTGTTTGTCTTGCTGTCGGTCACCCCTCTTGAGGGATATGACCAAGGTAGATAGATAGATAGATAGATAGATAGATAGATAGATAGATAGATAGATAGATAGATAGATAGATAGATAGATAGATAGATAGATAGATAGATAGATAGATAGATAGATAGATAGATAGATAGATAGATAGATAGATAGATAGATAGATAGATAGATAGATAGATAGATAGATAGAGAGATAGATAGAGAGATAGATAGATAGAGAGATAGATAGAGAGATAGATAGATAGATAGATAGATAGAGAGATAGATAGATAGATAGATAGATAGATAGATAGATAGATAGATAGATAGATAGATAGATAGATAGATAGATAGATAGATAGATAGATAGATAGATAGATAGATAGATAGATAGATAGATGTCTAGATAGATAGATGTCTAGATAGATGTCTAGATAGATGTCTAGATAGATAGATAGATAGATAGATAGATAGATAGATAGATAGATAGATAGATAGATAGATAGATAGATAGATAGATAGATAGATAGATAGATAGATAGATAGATAGATAGATAGATAGATAGATAGATAGATAGATAGATAGATAGATAAATGTCTAGATGTCTAGATAGATGTCTAGATAGATGTCTAGATAGATGTCTAGATAGATAGATAGATAGATAGATAGATAGATAGATAGATAGATAGATAGATAGATAGATAGATAGATAGATAGATAGATAGATAGATAGATAGATAGATAGATAGATAGATAGATAGATAAATGTCTAGATGTCTAGATAGATGTCTAGATAGATGTCTAGATAGATGTCTAGATAGATAGATAGATAGATAGATAGATAGATAGATAGATAGATAGATAGATAGATAGATAGATAGATAGATAGATAGATAGATAGATAGATAGATAGATAGATAGATAGATAGATAGATAGATAGATAGATAGATAGATAGATAGATAGATAGATAGATAGATAGATAGATAGATAGATAGATAGATAGATAGATAGATAGATAGATAGATAGATGTGTTCCGCACCTAGATCCTTCTATAGCCGACTTTTCTGTTTAACTAGGAAGTCATTACTAGCAAAACAGCGCTGCCCTTTTCTTCAGCGCCAAAGCTCAGAGCTTGAATAGGGGGAACAATGGACAGACAAACGCATTGCTGATTTAGAGAGCATGTTTTGCACCCAGCGTGGTGCAGTCAGAGTTGCCACAGTAACCTTGAAAAAAAAGCTTGCAGACTTTTACTGATTACTTGCTTTTAAAGGCACAGAGCTGGAATGCAAAACACTGAGATGCAGAACCCGGTGTTATGCCGAGAAATGCATCCTTGCCGAGATTTGCATCCCCTAGCCAATGTTCCCTGTAATTTTCCTTACGGGTCTGAGCGTTCACTCAAAGTCGGTGAGCAACGCTTGAAACAACAGTGAGCAACAGCAAACCCAAGTGTGGCAAGATAATTAATTATCAAAAATGTCCAAAACTTGACATCAAGTTACATTTTGCTGAGTTTCTGGCAATGCAAAATTATTTTTCTCTTTTGAATAAATTGACTATTGTTGCAATAGTTGTACGGCCTACAAACGTCATTTGTTCTTACAATTATTTCACAAGATATCCATTTCTTTTTATTTCCTGATATATTTTGTCGCATAATATTAACCGTTTTGGGGGCTTATTTAGTCAGATGTAAGATACAGAACTGTACTTAATCACATTTTTTAGTGAAAGTACATTGTTGGCAACAAGATTCACTTAAATCCAACACAAACTTTTTTTTCTTTTTTCCGTGGTTTTTTCTCCTTTTTTTTAATTCCTTTAAAAAAAATCTAATTGTGTATATTTTTTCCGAGCTGTTACTTTTTTCTTTTTGTTCTCTATTTACTTTTTTCCTACATTTCTTTCTTTTCTTTTTTCTGTCTTTTTTCTAAATTTTTCCTTCTTTTTTCTCTTCCTTTTGTTTCTTTTTTTTCTCAGCTTTTCACTTCTTTTTCATTTTGGTATTTTTTTCTTTTTTGTTCTATTCCCCCATTCTTTTGTCAGCCGTCAACAGCGGAGCCGGAAAGAAGGCTTCGGAACGGGTGGCCAATCGGAGGGCCGAAGTCAAGCAGGTCGAGTTTACCGGGGCTGGAGAGAAGATCGTGGGACGGAAGCAGGTCGGGTCGGAGGCAGGCAGAAACGGGTAAACAGAGTTCTAGACGAAACGGGCAATCAGGAGAGTCACACTGAGTTACAATCGTAATACTCTGACGAAGAAGTCTGGGCGCAGCGCGCTAAAGAACGAAGCGTCAGCCAATCACAAGGCGCCCACATGATTGCTCCAGGTGACCAGAGTTAGCAATCATGACAGTTACTTTAACTTAATAACTTTCAATTACTTTTGGATTACTCCAATACCAAATATGCTAATAAAAGACAAAAGAAACTAAGTATGAATAAAATGACTACATTTTGTGCAGGCTTGGGGAGTAACGGAATATATGGAACAGCAAAAATGATGTTAGCAAGCTGTTTGGATTTATTTTCATTTTGTTTCTGTGGCATTTTATGTTAGTTTTGCCCGAGATCAAAGAGATCAAAGCCAGGAGAGAAAGCTTACCACGTGTTGTGAGACATCATTTTATTCATATTTACTTTATTTTGTCTTTTATTAGAATATTTGGTATTGGAGTCATCCAAAAGGAATTGAAAGTAATCCAGTTAAAGTAACCCTACCCAACCCTAGTTAAGAACCACTGTCCTAAACACTTTGGCACGGTAGTCTCGTCAAAAACTGCAGCGACAGAGTCATCTGTCACAGCAAATCCTTCCAACAAATCCGAAGAAAACTGCCAGTTAAAAAAAGGCTCAAAGCATGTGAGATTTGGAGAAACCAAATGTTTCTCGCTATCCACCTTCCTAATACGTTTACCGACCAACTTATGCAAGCACATGCATAAGTGTTTACCGTCTGACCTGAATAGTTAATAAAGGGAAGGAAGCAAGGGTAGTGTATCGCTATAACCGTCATTCTTATATTCAGGCGCTGGAGCTTTGTCAGTTTGCTCTAACATACCTGTCGCGCTCCAGGGCTCCATGCACTTACAAAATGTTGTATTTTCCCTTAAAAAATACAAAATAATCTTACACCTTTTTTTTTTAAACGTGTTTATTTATGTACCGTAAATTCTGGACTATAAGCCGCTACTTTTTTCCCAAACGTTCAACCCTGCAGCTTATTCAGTGATGCGGCCAATTTATGTAATTTTTCTAACGGCCGCCAGCGGCGCTCGAGTACCAAAGGTAAGATTTAGACCGGTGGAATATATGCACCGAGGAAGACTGCAACTTCTTAGCTTGAGCACGAGTTAAATTAGCGTAGACATATCCTCATAATGCAAATTGCAAAAAGAAAGGCACATGACGCAGCTTTCAAGCTAAACGCAATCGAGCAGTCCGATAAAGAAGGAAACAGAGCTACTGCACGTAAACTTTACTTTGCCAGCGTGTTGCTAGCGTGTTTGTGAATAAGGGAGCGTGGGACAACGTCTATATGACAAAGTCTCTTTCTCATGCTGAAGGAAGACGACTTTGATGACGTCAATTATAAGGAGGAAGATGAGAATGGTTTGCCGTGGTTTCAACATGTACGGTATGTTTTTTTTAACAGACCCGTTAACTGTGTCGCAAGCGTGTTGCTAATAGCGTTTTGCTACCCTTCACAGGCACGGTTTGCGATGAAAGTTATAATATTATTATTAAAGCTTTGAAAACTCTCTCGGTGTACCGTCTTTCTTTGTAAATATGTGTAACCATGTATAATATGTACTTGCAACTGTATATTTGTGTAATGTATTTATTTTAGAGACTTATTCTGATATGTTTTCCACGGGCGAATCAAAAAGAAGGGGCAAAAAACAACGGGGGCTGACGGGAAGTGGAGTAAAGGTGAGACGTGTTTGTGGACGCAGCGGACAATAGTGGATATATATTTTTCCCACCCTTACCTTTGAAAATATACATTTTTTTTCCTTGGATTATTTTCAACGGCACCCGGACTCTGCAGGTCTGCATCAAATCTTAAGTACCGGCCTCATTTTCTGTTCATTTTACCGGATGTGGTGTATGGACTGTGTACTTTATGTTCAGCTACAAACGTGGGACGCAAAGTCGGGTTAAGGTTAATTTTGAGATCGTGTCACATGTTATCATGTGGGCGCATGCAGCTTATATACAGGTGAAGCTTGTGTAAGTACAAAAGCGGTTATCCTCCTAAAATGTGGTGGGTGCGGCTTATAGTCAGGTGCCCTCTATAGTCCGGAATTTACATCTTCCAGAGTACTATCAAAATGGAGAGAGCATGAAACCATTCCAAAATTACAATGACCCGGCCATCCCACTAAACAATCGCCCAAACAAGGAGAAAACTATTCAGAGAAGCAACCAAGAGACCTATGATCACAGTGGGTGGCTTACAGGCGTACATAGCTGAGGTGGAACAATCTGTTGACAACTGTTAGTCAGCCTGCCCTTTATGAAAGAGCGGCGAGAACAAAGCCCTCTCTGAAAGAATATCATTAAATGGCCCGTATGGCATTTGCAAGAAAGTGCATGGAAGGCACAAAGAATATGTGGAACAAGGTCCTCTGGTCAGATGAGATCAAAATTGAAATTTTTGGGATGAATTCAAAGAACACTGCATATAAGCCTGAAAAACTACCCCCACTGTAAAATATGGTTGAGGCAGCATCATGCTCTGGGGTTGCTCGTCTTCACCAGGGACTGGGAAGGTGGGTTAGAGTTGATGGGAAGATGAATGAGGCCATATACAGACCGATTCTGGCAGAAAATCTTTTCACGTTTTCAAGAGACCTGAAAATGAGGCGCAGGTTCAGCTTCCAACAGGACATTGAGCCTAAACATGAAGCAAAATGGACAATGGGATGGTTTTGAACTCACAATATAAAGGTGTTAACCCCTCACGTGTTTTTTTTCCGACTTTTTCGACATACTAACCCCTTACGTGTTTTTTTTCGACCTTTTCGATATACTAACCCCTTACGTGTTTTTTTTCGACTTTTTCGACATACCAACCCCTCACGTGTTTTTTTCAACTTTTTCGACATACTAACCCGTTCTGCCTGCACCGTTATCCAATCTGTTTTGTCCCGCTACCTGCCTGCCTCCTGTTGCCGACCTCGTTTCCGAACTTGACACCGCCCTTGCTCTCCAGTCCCGGCTAACGACTTGTATTTCCTGCCAATCTTCGACCATTCTCGCTCGACACGGAAGTGCCACTTCGCGTCTCCTGCTACACTTGGATCGTGGAATCAAGCCCTTTTCTCCCTCTTATCAATACAACTGAGCAAACGAACGCTACTGGGTCCTGTCTCCGTTCCTGGCGTCGTGACAGTGTTTTTTGCTACTTTTTTCCTTTTTTTATTTTCTTTGTCTTTGTATGTGACTGTCTTGCTGTCTGTCACTCCTCTCGAGGGACATGACCAGGGTAAATGAAATGAAATGAACTGCATTTATATAGCGCTTTTCAAGTCAAGACTTCCCAAAGCGCTTTACAGTGTGCTTCACATTTCCCAATAGCGGCCGTGCAGCCATGTAAGGCGCTAACCTGCATATTGGGGGTATTAGAGGTTCAGTGTCTTACCCAAGGAAACTTCGACATGTAACACGGAGGAGCCGGGATTCGAACTGCGATCTCATTGTAAAGTTGGCTGTTTTGAGATATGTGCATTTCTCAGAATTCAATACAATGAAATTAATCTGTTTTTATATTCCTAAATATAAAAACAATCTCTCTCACACACACACATATAGTCACGTTTCAAACATCAGTCTGATTTCATTTTTAATGTCTATACGTTTTTCCTTTTATTCTGAAGTCACGCTTATGTGATTTCCTGTTTATGTGTAAAGTCAAAACAAACCACACCTCCTGACCGGAAGTAGCCAGTTCTGTCGGAGAGATTTTGGCGAGATGGCTTCCCGACAGTGCTCTCTCCTTCGCAAGGGAGATTTTAAAACGTAATGAGTGATTTCATCTGAGTCATTCTGCCAACAGAGAGTTTATATACCGTATTTTCCGCACTATAAGGCGCACCGGGTTATAGGGCGCACCCCAAAAAAATAGTTTTTGGTCCTATTTTTGACATACATAAGGCGCACCGGATGATAAGGCGCTACAATGGGAACGTGGACAAAACAGTCTGATAGTTCAGTCCAACTGATTACCCCCTTAACATTCCCAAAGCTTGCAAAGACGCAAATACGTGTCGAGAACACGTGCGGATGCGGTGTCCGTACGATGTCACTCAAATGCATCGTTCCATCATTCGGAAGGTTAAAGTCTTGGGATTCAAGAAATGCCAACCATTCCTTAGTTTCTATTTTCTTTGCTCCCAACTTTACTGTGCATATGACAATAAACACTTGGAATTGACTTTAATTTAAAAATAGACACTCCATTCCATCCATTATCTGCACCGCTTATCACAGAAACATCGAGTTCAGTCTGAAACAAGATATATAGCCGGAGTAGCTCACCGAAGTCGTTGAGTTCATAATAATGTGCAGCCGTGGTCCTCTTATATCCGTGAGTGTAGTAAATCCAGGAGAATCAAATATTTACAAATACAGTATAGTAAAAAATGCTTTCTGTATGCCGTCAGCCACGTGCTATACACATTCATCTTTTTCGGCCAATTGCAGGCTTTGTTTTGCCATTTAAGCCAATGCCAGCCTGTAAATGATAAAAAGGATCCGCCTCTTGACCACCGAATAACTTTAGCCAATAGTGATCGATTCAAATGATGATTGACACATTGGTTAGCCAATGAAACGCCGGTCAATAAATCCCAGCATACACCGCGGACTACTGGGCGTTCGGGGGAAAACCTAGTCGGCGGCTGCAAGTTAGTTGCAAGTCTTTGCGAATTAATATTGATCCATAAATAAGGCGCACTGTATTATAAAGCGCATGGTCAGCTTTTGAAAAAAAATAAAGGCTTTTAGGTGCGCCTTATAGCGCGGAAAATACGGTAATATATAGCTCTGACACTCTTGATCCCAAGACGAGCGCTCTACCTCCTGAGCCACTGCCGCCCCTAGGGTAGATAGGTAGATAGATAAGTTTGAAGCCTAAAATATAACATGTCAAAAAGTTCTCAGGGCTGGGGGGCAATACTTTTGCAAGGCACTGTAGTGTTTACGACGGTTCCTTCCGATGGAAACTTAGCGTTATTGTCATCTCCATTTCAAAGTCATCCCGTGTTCCTACTTAATAAAGTCCTCTCAATGACGAAAGCCTCGTTTTTCACAGCCTTTCATTCCGTTTCCCGAAGTCATTATTAGCAGTCGCATGTAACTGTTCTCACGAAGCAAAGCTCATTATTGTAAATAAGCCAATAAGTAACCCCACGGTGTTTGTGCGTCCAAAACGAGTACACTCTATATGCAAAGCAGCGGCGCATTGTTAAAGGAACTGGCGGGAAGTAATTTAATTTCCTTGGTCACACAAAGATAAGAACACAGAAAGGTTCCAGTTGGCCAAGGTTGACTAGAGTGAGGCTTGAACAGGCATTGTCTGGACAAACGCGTCGGGGTCCTCGACGGGAATGCGTCCATTTAGATATATTTCAAGGACGCCAAACAGCGTAGGCGAGGCCAGCATACCTGTCAACCTGTACGGTTTTGCTGTACAAAGTAGGTTTATTATGCATTTTAAGACGTTGATAGGAATTAATCAATTAAAAAGGCATTGTTTACCAAATTGTATCCGCCACTTTTTGAGTGATTTGACTCTTTTGTACTTACACAAGCCGCACCCATGTATTAGCTGCGGGCGCCCGCAGTAAAGCTTGCGACACATCCACTGTTTTAGCCCGGGCCAGGCTATAAGTTCTACAATTGTAACCTCATAGGGGGGGGATTTTGTAAGGGTTATTGTTCTATATTCGTTATCAATTATCCATTATCCATTATCGGTCAATTCAAATTCAGAACCACGATTGGCATCACAAATAGAAAATGATACCCGTAATTGAAGTATGATGCAGACTTGTAAAGTCGGGGTCCCGTTGAAAGTAATCCAAGGAAACAAAATGTATATTTCCAAAGTTAAGGGTGGGAAACATATATATCCACTATTGTCTGCTGCGACAGCAGACAGATCTACCGGTTACCACATTTCCCATCAGCTCGTGTTTGCTCCACCCCTTATTTTTGATTCATCCGTAGAACACATAGCAGAATAAATCTCTAAAATAAATACATTCCAAAAATATAGTTGCAAATACATATTATGCATGGTTACACATATTTTCAAAACTTAAATAGTGATAATATAACTTTCATCCCAAACCGTGCCTTTGAAAGACGCTAGTAGGATCACGCTCGCAATGTATCAAACATACCTGTGAAGAAAAAGCTTCCCGTGAATGTGAAATTCACGGTAGATCGTCTTCAACTTCCTTCTCATAACTATCACCATCAAGAGCATCTTCCTCAGTATTGGAACGTACCTTAACTTTACAGAAAATATATGCTAAGACTTAGAGATTGCAGTCTTTCTTGGCGCACATATTCAACTGGTTTTAATCTTACCTTTTATACTCTAGCGCCGCTGGTGGCCGTTAGAAAAATTCCAGCCGCTTCACTGAATAAGCCGCAGGGCTGAACATTTGGGGAAAAAGTAGCGGCTTATAGTCCAGAATTTACGGTAGTTATCTGACTCCATTAACCAAACATAAACTTCATTCACCTAACAATGCATGCTCATTTCTTTATGAGAAAAGACGGACAAGAGACCGGCATTTCCACACGGGGGCAGAATTAATTTCTTAAAGTATTTAACTAAGTGAACTCCATCGAATTAGCCGAATTAGTCTTCGTCGAGCCTTTTCTTCTCCGATCTTCTCCCGGCCCACGCCTTTTTTCCGTTTATTATGCATTTTAAGACGTGTACGACGTACAAGAAAATCTGTACGGAAAAAAGCAAATTTGTTAATGATGGGTACCATCCGGTATACACCGACTATCACGAAACTGCAAATCAATCAAGTCAAACGAGTTCGCCGCGGTAGCCTCTATCTCGGTATAGTTTTTTCCGTTGCAAACGAAGAGTGCGGTTTGATGCTACTGTGCGCATGCATCTGCCACCTCGGATTTCCCATCATGCATCATTCCGTGGTAGTTGTGTAGTGAAAGGAAGTCCTTCTCTTTTCAGGGAACCGGCTTTTTCGGCTCAACTCATTCAAGAGAGCCGGCTCTCAAACGGCTCACTTGCTTTGATGCATTATATTACGAATTATGATGTTGTATAAAGAACTTAAGAAAAAAGGAAGTATAAATTGAGAAAATGAAAAAAGACAAGTTCGTGGTTATCCCTTTATTCCGTATATTACCAACAATAATTTATTGCAGAAAATGAATTCATAATTTGAATAAGAAAATGTATTATTCTACTTAATTATATTTGCATGTATTTTTTCCTTCTACAGTGAACGTCCAAGCGACTTCATTTTTGAACTTTTTTTTCATAATAAACCTCATTCATGTCGAGCAACTCAGTATCTCACAACAAAATGATAATTAACAATATATATCATATAACGAATTACATGTACAATATAACATGTTAAACTACAGAAATAAACATGTTTGAAAAAAAAATGGTGTAAGATAATTTTGTATTTTGTAAGGGAAAAACGACTTGGACATGCATGTGTTAGAAAATGTGGCCGAAAGGGCCGACACAGAAGACCTATCCAGTTGTTTTTATTTATGAATAAACATACTGTACATTCACACATCTCCGTGTTATATTTCTTCTTATAATTGCTTTGAAACAACTCAGAACTTTTTGTTTACAAGGTACCTCTGTGAGCTTTATGACTTTTGTGATTACTGTCTATCTGTCGTACTGTCTACATGTGTGTCTTAGTGTAGTGTGACCGATAACGGATAATGGATAATGAATAGAAGAAGAAAGAAGATAGAACAATAACCCTTAAAAAATCCCTCCCCCCCTACGAAGGATTTTATACATTTGACTATAAAGGATTTTATACGATCGAATACAAATTACATTTAATGCAAAAGATATTCACTGGCTGGGCTGTGGTGCGATGTCAGGGCACCCTGGTGGAAAATGTTGTTTACAGGAACGGCGGGAACGGGACGTAAGGCTGATAAGACAATCAGCACATCCAGACGCAGAAAGGCCCTGATGACGTGGAAACGCTCGGTGTTGTTTTGAGTATTCCAGACATCGCGACGCTCTTGGACGAGATGGTGAAGCCCAGGGTTGGCTTCCTTGGCACGCCAATGGGAGGAGCCGGCACGCCATTATGCGGGGAGAAGATGGCCAGTAGGAGAAAGCTAAAGGACTTAAATCTGCCGCCGTGTGAGAATGTCGGCTTTCCTGCATAAATTGTTGGGTGAGTGTAGGTTGTGTTTGGTTAATGGAGTCGGATAACTAACTCGAACAATTTGGTAAACGGTACATTTTGATACTAATTCCCAACACCTAGCGTAGTGTTTTTGTGTTTTTTATTTTCTAGACAGCAAGGGCTAAGAGAAACTCAATTTCCATTCTGTTTTTGCTGACATTGATATGGATAGATTGGTTTCATAAAATCGGCTTGGAAACACTCACAACGAAAGCAAATGTACATATTAGATTCCTGTTTTAGGCACTTGATTTGACATTTTGTTTTGTAGAAGCTTTATTTTTGTAGTATTAGTGCAGTTTTTCCATCAGTAGTATTTTTGTGGGATGTTTAGGGATATGATCAGAGTAGGTAGGTAAAGAGAGCGAGAGAGAGAGAGAGAGAGAGAGAGAGAGAGAGAGAGATGGATAGAGACAGAGAGAGAGAGAGAGAGAGAGAGAGAGAGAGAGAAAGATAGATAGAGAGAGAGGGGGGGGGTGAGAGAGAGATAGAGATAGAGAGAGAGAGAGATAGATGGAGAGAGAGGGGGGGAGGGGGAGATAGATAGATAGATAGATAGATAGATAGATAGGTGTCTAGATAGATGGAGAGATAGATAGATAGAGAGAGAGAGAGAGAGAGAGAGAGAGAGAGAGAGAGAGAGAGAGAGAGAGATGTCTAGATAGATAGATAGATAGATAGATAGATAGATAGATAGATAGATAGATAGATAGATAGATAGATAGATAGATAGATAGATAGATAGATGGAGAGATAGATAGATAGAGAGAGAGAGAGAGAGAGAGAGAGAGAGAGAGATAGATGTCTAGATGTCTAGATAGATAGATAGATAGATAGATAGATAGATATATAGATAGATAGATAGATAGATAGATAGATAGATAGATAGATGCGTTTTCCCGTACAGATTTTCTTGTATGTTGTACACGCCTTAAAATGCATCATAAACGTACTTTTGACGGCAAAAACATACAGGTTGACGGATATGCATCTTACAATCTGCAAGCCTTTGTTGTGTGCTCCCCTGCTGGCGTGTCATTTAGTATTTATTTGCTTTTTCTCCATTTAATCTTATCGTCAAGCTACTCTGACATATTTGGGAATCCACAAATTGTCTTATTTTACAAAGACAAAAGATAAGCAGCATCTACACCCGTGGTTTGATGTAGAGTTGATGCTGAGTCCATTGTCAAATATGAATGCACCACTAGCGCCACCAACAGGCCAAACTGGAAACTGTTCCCTCCTGTGAGATTCCAGATTAGCTGTGAAATGAGACTGTCAATGCCGTCTGGGTAGCTTTATTGAACTCCGTTAACGCAGCTTCAGAGCATACGTGTAACATAATGAGTAGGACGGCGTTTGGAAGAGTGTCTCGTGATGTATTGGCGTCGCCTGTGGCCTTCGGGCTCAAAGGCGTCCTCTCTTTGATGGCTGGTGAGCAAACGGCCTTCAAAAATCAGCATCTGCAATTCCATCTCTCTCACTGGCTTTTACCCTGACGGAAACTGTTTTTCTACAATAGAATAGAATGGAACATCTCATCTCATTAGCTGCACCGCTTATCCTCAGTAGGGTCGCGGGGGTGCTGGAGCCCATCTTCGGGCAGTGGGCAGGGGACACCCTGAACTGGTTGCCAGCCAATCGCAGGGCACACAGGGACAGACAATTCGCTCGCTCATTCACACCTCGGGACAATTTGGACCAGCCAATTAACCTGAAATGCATGTCTTTAGAATGTGGTAAGAAACCGGAGTGCCCGGAGGAAACCCACGCAAGCACGGGGAGAACATACAAACTCCGCGCAGGAAGGTTGGTAGCTGGATTTGAACCCATGACCTCAGAACTAAGCTGCACACACGCTCACCACCGTGACGCCGTGCTGCCCAAAGTGTATCATCCATCCATTCTCTGCACCGCTCATCCTCAGTAGGGTCACGGGGATGCCGGAGCCCATTCCAGCTATCTTCGGGCAGTGAGCAGGGGACACCCTGAACTGGTTGCCAGCCAATCACAGGGCACACAGGGACAGACAATTCGCTCGCTCATTCACACCTCGGGACAATTCTGACCGGCCAAAAAACCTGACATGACATCTTTTTGGAATGTGGGAGGAAACCGGAGTGAAAATGACTTCTTTACTTAATCTTTTTAGTTCAGACAAATCTAATTCTTATGTGTTCACGTTTTTAAGACTTTCTAAAAGTGGATTTAATTCATTTTATGCCATTTTAATGCCAATCAAGGCCTGGTTTTTGCCTTTAAGACTTTTCATGGATCCGCGGGAACCCAGTATGTATTCTTTGTTGCACTTGTTTTCAGTAGCACTACACCACACGATAAAACAAACATTCTGTCGGGGGCCGGACTAGTAGAAAGAAAAAGAGAGATAAAGAAATAAGAGGAGGAGGGAAGGAAAAGGAGAGAGGGTGGGACAAAGAAAGAAAGAGAGAGAGAGAGGGAGGGAGCATGAAAAACAAAAGATTAAAAGTCGTGTGAGAGGGGGGAAAGAAAGGGAGAGGAAGAAAGAAATCCAAAGAGAAGTAGAAAGACAGAAGGAGAGAAGAGAGAAAAGAAAGCGCGAAGGGTATGAAGAGATAAAGAGGAAAGAGAAAAGGAAAAAAGGAAGTTAGAGCAAAAGAGGTTAAAAGACACAGAGAAAGAGACAAAGAGCAATAAAGGAAGAGAAAAAGAGGGACACAAAGAGTGAAAAAGACTGAGAGAGTGGGAGAAAAGGGGTGGAAGAGAGGGAGAGAGAGAGAGAGAGAAATAAATACAAGTACAGTGTCTTTGTTCAAGGCACCTTTCTTTGGCAACATCAAGTTGACATATTTCAACCTGCAGCTTGTTTTTCTCTTGCGCTTCTCTGAGTGTTGCCTCGTGGGCCGGATTCAATCCCTTAGCGGGCCTGATCTGGCCCGCGGGTCGCCTGTTCGGCATTATGTTTTGACTTATTACTGACACTGAAGAAATGACCAATTTCGTGTTGATTTTCACCTTCCCTCGACGACAAGCACCACAACAATGACGTCATCTCGAAGCAACGAGATCTCGTTGGCCGAGATCGGCGTGAAGACGAAAACTCGAACCCCGAGACCAAAACAACAATGGCGGATCTGCCAGACTAAAAGTTTGGAGTGCGGTAAATCTTTGTTAAAAATAAAAGTACCGTACATTCCGGACTATAGAGCGCACCTGATTATAAGCCGCACCCACCACATTTCGGCAGGAAAACCGATTTTGTACATACACAAGCCGCACCTGTATATTAGCCGCATGCGCCCACATTGAATATAGGATACACAAACACAAAATTAACCCATACCCGACACAGTCCAAAAATCACAGGTGCCTGTTGAAAGTAATCCAAGGAAAAAAGTGTATATTTCCAAAGGTAAAGGTGGGAAAAATATATATCCACTATTGTCGGCTGCGTCCACAAACACGTCTCACCTTTACTCCACTTCCCGTCAGCCTGCGTTTGCCCCGCCCCTTCTTTCTCCTTTGCTCGTGCAAAACATCAGAATAAGTTTCTGAAATGAATACGTTACAAAAATATACAGTTGCAAATACATATTATACATGGTTACACATATTTAGAAAGACGGTACACCGAGAGAGTTTTCAAAGCTTTAATAATAATATTATGACTTTCATCCCAAACGTGCCTGTGAAGGGTAGCAAAACGCTACTAGCAACACGCTCGCAGCACATGAAATGGGTCTGATAAAAAAAACATACTGTACATGTAGAAACCACGGTAAACCGTCCTCATCTTCCTCCTTATAACTGATGTCATCAAAGTCGTCTTCCTTCAGTATGGGAAAGAGACTTTGTCATATAAAAGTCGTTTCCATGCTCCCTTATTCACAAACACGCTAGCAACACGCTAGCCAAGTAAGGTTTACGTGCAGTTGCTCTGTTTCCTTCTTTATCGGACTGCTGGATTGCGTTTAGCTTGAAAGTTGCGTCATGTGCCTTTCTTTTTGCAATTTGCATGATGAGGATATGTCTATGCTAATTTAATTTGTGCTCAAGCTAAGAAGTTGCAGTCTTCCTCGGCGCATATATTCCACCGGTCTAAATCTCACCTTTTGTACTCGAGCGCCGCTGGGGAAAAAGTAGCGGCTTATAGTCCGGAGTTTACGGTAATCGGGTAATAATGACAATTTTGTGTCAAAAAAGTTGCGTCCCGGGGAAACACGTTGATTTGAGACTATGCGTCCCCAGCAAAAATGATGCGTCTAGGACGCAGGGACGCGGGCAAACCAGAACACTGGGGATGTTTGGCTCATTTACATGGCCATTTAATGCTACGATGTTGCTAAATTGAAAAAGAGTACAAATCCTCTGTGGATTTAATAACAAACTCATTAGCCGGGCCCAACAGGGCGTAAATGCCTCTTAATCACAGCATCACCTGATTAACAACCAATTAACAAAGCCCGCGCCTCGTAGTTTCCCCCCACTTTGAGAAATCAGGCATCAACAGCCTAAAATCTGCGTGCGTCCAACTCAAGGGAACGTGAGACAACATTAAACAAAATGTAGTCCAAGGCCGGGCCGAGCACGTGGCGACAACCAGGGTTGGGTAGTGTTACTTTAACTGGATTACTTTCAATGACTTTTGGATGACTCCAATACCAAATATGCTAATAAAAGACAAAAGAAACTAAATATGAATCAAATGATGACTCACAACATGTGGTAAGCTTTCTCTCCTGGCTTTGATCTCTCTTTTAAAACTAACATAAAATGCGACAGAAACAAAATGAAAATAAATCCAAACAGCTTTTTGCCGATCCATGTATTCCGTTACTCCCCAAGCCTGCACAAATTGAGTCATTTTATTCATATTTGGTTTCTTTTGTCTTTTATTAGCATATTTGGTATTGGAGTAATCCAAAAGTAATTGAAAGTAATCAAGTTAAAGTAACCCTACCCAACCCTGCCGGCAACACACATTCCGCAAAAATAAAATATAAAAAAGTCGAACCCGCTGATGAAGGCTGTACAGAGCCATCTCGCTACTTCCCGCTTCAGTTATCACAGGTTTACTGCATTGCAGATTTTGACTTGATTTTTTTATTGTCAATGATATCCACATATCACTGTCTGCAGCAGAGGGCATACAGCAAATGCAATCAGAGGGGCAGGTTGGATAAGGCTCTGTGTGTTGAGTGGGCAACAGGGTTGGGTAGGGTTACTTTAATTTGATTACTTGCAATTACTTTTGGATTATTCCAATACCAAATATGCTAATAAAAGACAAAATAAAGTAAATATGAATAAAATGATGACTCACAACACGTTGTAAGCTTTCTCTCCTGGCTTTTGATCTCTTTGATCTCCAGCAAAACATAAAATGCGACAGAAACAAAATGAAAATAAATCCAACATCATTTTTGCCGTTCCATGTATTCCGTTACTCCCCAAGCCTGCACAAAATGTAGTTATTGTATTCATATTTAGTTTCTTTTTGTCTTTTATTAGCATATTTGCTATTGGAGTAATCCAAAAGTAATTGAAAGTAATCAAGTTAAAGTAACCCTAGCCAACCCTGCTGGCAACACACATTCCGCAAAAATAAAGTATAAAAAAGTCGAACCAGCTGATGAAGGCTGTACAGAGCCATCTCGCTACTTCCCGCTTCAGTTATCACAGGTTTACTGCATTGCGGATTTTGATTTTAATTATTTTGTCAATGATATCAACATGTCGTTCATCGTTTTCTGCAGCAGAGGGCACAGAGCAAATGCAATCAGAGGGGCAGGTTGGATAAGGCTCTGTGTATTACGTGTGCATTGACTGTCAGTGTGGGCAACTGTGATAGGCTGGTTTATGCTGTCTGTCAAACAACCGACGTGGGCGGGGTCACAAGTCAATGTGTCTACTCAAAACCAGGGTTGGGTCCAAATTGTCCCTAGGTGTGAATGAGTGAGCAAGTTGTCTGTCCCTGTGTGCCCTGCGATTGGCTGGCAACCAGTACAGGGTGTCCCCTGCCCACTGCCCGATGATTGCTGGGATGGGCTCCAGCACCCCCGCGACCCTACTGAGGATAAGCGGTGCAGCTAATGAGATGAGATGAGGTATTGGAGTAATCCAAAAGTAATTGAAAGTAATCAAGTTAAAGTAACCCTACCCAACCCTGCTCAAAACTAACTGCGACGTACAGCTGAGTATTTTAGCATTTTGTTGCATTGAAAATAAATTAATCCATTAAATTGTACTCCGAGGAATGTCAGAAAACCACAAAAAGGCGGTCACTAGCAGGTGCTCCGTGGATTGTTATCTGTCCTAAGGCGGTGTGGGGAGAGGGGGCAATAGTGGTGCCGACAGTCTGGCCTACTGTGGCTAGGCTACGTAACAACTCTCACAAGTTTCTCACCAATGACAGATCAATTTCCCTTGGAATGGATGACCTGAAGCAACAACTCGTGGGAAACCGCCACATTCAGGACTTTTTTTTTCAGAGACCTGCTCAATCCAAGAATAACTGGTTCTGGTTTGACCTTTAAACCTAGGTAATACTGTAGATAGATTTACACAACAGTGATTATTTGATATATTTAAACTGTAAATAAGTTCTACTGTTACATACTGTGTATATTCTTGCTTAGTGTGCCATTCTCGCCTAGTTCAATAGTAGTAATATTGTTGATACGATAAGATGTTGTTGTGAAAACAGATCTCAAACAGTGTTTTTGTCACTCCCCTTCCCTTTAGCAGAAGAAACATGTAAATTAGAGCGTTCCTAATACAATAAAAAGGCAAGGACGAAATTTTTCAGAGTGTCTAGTAGACTGTAACAGGCAGTCTATGGTCATCTCCCCTTGCAAGTAAGTCATACTTACCTGTCTGTGTCTTCTTTGAGTGCAGGTTTTTATTACAAGTGTTGGGGTTAACCTAACATCATTGGAATTGCTATTGGCACTTTTTAAAATGCAAAACATTTTCATTATGCAAAATCTGTTCCCATGCTCTTGTCTTCTTCTTATTCATTTGATTCTGGCTAGCGTTTGTAGGTTTTCGAAAAGATAATAAAAAAAAGGGCAGGCAGTTTCTTGGAAGGTTTTATTTACAGAATATTCTGGTCATAAATACGCTACAGGCTGTAAGAATTCACAGATATGAAGACAGAGGTGGTTTACCTTCATTCACATAGAACATACCTTTGTTGTCATTGTTACAAAATGGGTTGAACATATTGTGACAATGAAATTGGGCGTGGCACTCCAGGTTCACATTTAACATTGAGGATAAAAGAAAACAAAGAATATAAAGAAACAAAGAAGATAAAGGATATAATTTACACAAGAAATGTGTGCATGTAGGATGTTGAAATATTTGTTATACAAAGATGGCAGTCCATAAACTAATTGTAAATCTATAATGAAGTTACAAATATGGCTTCTTTAACGTAAAACATCACATGATGAATGAGGGGGACAACAAATGCGCACTACATGTCTTGAATCATTTTAGATCAGGGGTGTCAAACTTGTTTTAACTCAGGGGCGACACCATAGAACAAACATTCTATCCGGGGGCCGGACTAGTAGATTAAAGAGAAAGAAAAAGAGAGATAAAGAAATAAGAGAAAGAGGGAGGGAAAAGAAGAGAGGGCGGGACAAAGAAAGAGAGAGAGGGAGAGAGCGTGAGAAACAAAAGAGAGAAAAAGAGAAGTTGTGAGAGGGGGAAAGAAAGGGAGAGGAAAAAAGAAATCCAAAGAGAAATAGAAAAACACAAGAAGAGAAAAGAGAAAAGAAAGCGCGAAGGGTGGGAAGAGAGAAAGAGAAAAGGAAAAAATGAAGTTAGAGCAAAAGGAGTTAAAAAGACACAGAGAGAGAAAGAGACAAAGAGCAACAAAGGAAGAAAGAAAGAGAGACACAGAGAGTGAAAGAGACAGAGACAGAGAGTGGGAGAAAAGGTGTGGAAGAGAGAGAGAGAGAGAGAGAGAGAGAGAAAGAGAGAGAGAGAAAGAGAAAGAGAAAGAGAAAGAGAGAGAGAGAGAAAAATAAATACAAGTACAGTGTCTCTTCGAGGCACCCGGCTTTGGCAACATCAAGTTGACATATTTCAAACTGCAGCTTGTTTTTCTCTTGTGCTTCTCTGGGTGTTGTCTCGTGGGCCGGATTCAATCCCTTAGCGGGCCTTATCTCATCCTACATACAGTATATATATTTGTGGAGCTGTGGTGTTCGATTGCTTCTCCATGGCGAATGATAAGGTACGAACATTAAAGAACAGAAAACAGTGCACAGTAATCCCTCGGTTATCGCGGTTAATGGGGACCGAGACCACCCGCGAAAACTGAAAATCAGCGAAGTAGCGGCGCCGCTTCAAAAATGCTTAAAAAAACGTATACAGGTATACAGTATGACTGCGGCGAAACCACTATGAACCATTCAGTATGATTGTATTAACCGCTCTCAACCACATGCAGCCATCGCAGTTTATTTCGCTTGTTAACACTACCGGTTACATATTGAAAATAAAAACCGTGAAAATGTGGTATTTGATGAGTGTTTGTGAAGCGTTTTGGGAAACAACAGTTAAAAAAATGGTCTGTGTTCATTTTAATGAAAGTGAAAGAGCTACCTTCTGACAATAACAACATACTTTAGCTAGCGGCATCGAACGGCTTTTACAACCAATACACGAAACCACACACAATTAGCCGTGTTTAGGTAGTACAAACAACCGCTCGCTTTTGGTATAATAAAGTCAAACTTGAGATGAATTGTGACGGAAGAGAATATACTTACGTCGCCGAGTTCCTCCATGATAAACAGCGCCACATAAGAAGGGGGTGAGGTGGGAGGAGTTGAAGGAGGTGGGTGAGCGAAGCGGTAACTCACCATGACTAAGCATTGTGTCAGGGCCTCCCCCTCCCCTTCACAATAAGAGTGTCCTCACCGTGTCCTCAGTTGACATAAGCTCTGAACCCGCAAAAGTGGAACCGCGAACTAGCGAGGTTCCACTGTATTCCAGTGCTGTGGCCCAATCAAGGAACGGACATGTATCTTTTAAAAGCTATCTTACTCTCATTGACTGCAGCATCATGATAGCAATTATCGCTGATGCTCCGACCATGCCGAGGGTTGGCCTTCCACTGCTCCACTACCTTCTCCAGGTCCTGTAAAATGTCCGGTACAATGGCCTGCTCAGCCAGAAAGATGATGATTTCTACCACCAACAGTAGGAACCAGCCTAAAGCCCCCAGCCAGTAAGAAGAGCCCGCGTAGGAAAAGTCCTGGTAGATTTCTTCAGAGTGCTGATAGGTAAAAATGGACCAGCTGAGAAGGAAGAAGAAACCTGCCCGTAGATGGAGAAAAGTAAACAAACCAAAAGTTAAAATTGTTAGACTATCATTTGATGCCTCAAACTTTGTAAAAATGTTTGTTATTATTATGGTTATGACCGAAGAAATAAAATATTCTAGATAGCTAGCAAGCTGGATAGATAGATGTCGATGTCTAGATAGATAGATGTCGATGTCTAGATAGATAGATGTCTAGATAGATAGATGGATATATGTCTAGATAGATAGATGGATATATGTCTAGATAGATAGATGGATAGATGTCTAGATAGATAGATGGATATATGTCTAGATAGATAGATGGATATATGTCTAGATATATGTCTAGATATATGTCTAGATAGATGTCTAGATAGATGTCTAGATAGATGTCTAGATAGATAGATGTCTAGATAGATAGATGTCTAGATAGATGTCTAGATAGATAGATGTCTAGATAGATGTCTAGATAGATGTCTAGATAGATGTCTAGATAGATAGATAGATAGATAGATGTCTAGATAGATAGATGGATGTCTAGATAGATAGATACATAGATGGATAGATGTCTAGATAGATGTCTAGATAGATAGATAAATATATGTCTAGGTAGATGGATAGATAGATATATGTCTAGATAGATAGATGGATGTCTAGATAGATAGATGTCCAGATAGATGTCTAGATAGATAGATGTTTAGATAGATGTCTAGATAGATGTCTAGATAGATAGATAGATGTCTAGATAGATAGATGGATGTCTAGATAGATAGATACATAGATGGATAGATGTCTAGATAGATGTCTAGATAGATAGATAAATATATGTCTAGGTAGCTGGATAGATAGATATATGTCTAGATAGATAGATGGATGTCTAGATAGATAGATGTCTAGATAGATAGATAGATGTCCAGATAGATGTCTAGATAGATAGATGTTTAGATAGATAGATGGATGTCTAGATATATAGATGTCTAGATAGATGTCTAGATAGATAGATAAATATATGTCTAGGTAGATAGATAGATAGATAGATATATGTCTAGATAGATAGATGTTTAGATAGATAGATGTCTAGATAGATGTCTAGATAGATGTCTAGATAGATAGATAGATAGATAGATAGATAGATAGATGTCTAGATAGATAGATGGATGTCTAGATAGATAGATACATAGATGGATAGATGTCTAGATAGGGCGGCAGTAGCTCAGGAGGTAGAGCGATCGTTTTAGGATTAAGGGATCCCAGTTCGAATCCCGGCTTGTCCGTGTTACATGCCGAAGTGTCCTTGGGTAAGACACTGAACCCCCAATACCCCCAATAAGCAGGTTAGCACCTTACATGGCTGCACAGATCACGGCCGCTATTGGGAAATGTGAAGCACAATGTAAAGCGCTTTGGGAAGTCATTGACTTGAAAAGCGCTATATAAATGCAGATCATTTCATTTCATTTCATTTCATTAGATAGATAGATGCCTAGATAGATGTCTAGATAGATAGATGGATGTCTATATAGATGTCTAGATTGATAGATAGATTTCTAGATAGATAGATGGATGTCTAGATAGATGTCTAGATAGATAGATAGATAGATAGATGGATAGATAGATAGAGAGAGAGATAGAGAGAGATGAAGACGAGGTGGGGAGTTCCTGGCCAGCCCAAGGGGGAGGGGCCGATGCCCCGATGTGCTAAAAAGACGGAAGACGGAAGAAGAGACAGACAAAAAAAGAGACGGGAACAGGGGTGAAAAGATGGGAGGTTCGACAAGACTAATTCGACAATAATTCGGCAAAATTCGATGGAATTCACTTAATAGATAATTTAAGAAAATAAATCTTCCCCCGTGGAAAAGCCTGTCTCTTGTCAATAGGTTCCCCTAAAATTAAAGAAAACGAGCGTCTTCCGGCGAGGAGGAGGTGATGTTGGCACCTGACTAAAATTAAGAAAATGAGCATGCATTGTTAGGAGAATAAAGTTTGTGTTTGGTTAATGGAGTCAGATAACAAATCCGAACAATTTGGTAAACGCTACAGTACATACTTTTGTTAGGGCCACACAAAATCTTACCGGTGCATAACATGGTGAGGAGCAACAAGGTTGTGGGGTAGAGCGCCTGCCCTGCCATGAGCAAAGAACGAGTATTGGAGTAGGAGCGCACAGTCTCTGTTGTCCAGCAGAGGGCGAAGACGAGCGAGAGCGCGCCTGTGCTCAAGGCCAACAGGAAGGACAGAACCCCAAACACTCGCTCCAGTTCCAGCGCTGCATCCCAAGGAACAAAGAAAAAACGCTCCATGTTAGTATTGGTCAAATGACCTTCAAACAACAAGATCATGATTGAAGATGCCAGTGTAGCGCGACAATATTGGCAATCTACGATGACCTTGTCATCTGCTACCAGTGACTGAAACGATCCGAATTAAAGCCGAAATGGGCAACACCAGATCAGTCGAACAAAAAAAAGGCAGCAGAGAACAGCCTGCTGCCTGTAACACCCATACCTGTCAACCTGTACGTTTTTGCCGTAGAAAGTACGTTTATTATGCATTTTAAGACGTGTACGACCTACAAAAAAATTTGTATGGAAAATGTTGTCAATGGTGGGTACCATCCGGTATACACCGACTATGACAAAACGGCAAATCAATCAAGTCAAACTAGTTTGCCGCGGTAGCCTCTATCTCGGTATCGTTTTTTCCATCGCAAACGAAGCGAGCAATTTGATGTAGTGAAAGGAAGTCCGTCTCTTTTTAGAGAACCGGCTTTTTCGGCTCAACTCTTAAAGAGAGCCTCTCAAACGGCTCACTTGCTTTGATGCATTATATTACGAATTATTATGTTGTATAAAGAAGTTAAGGAAAAAAAGGAAATATAAAAGGGGAAAATGAAAAAAGAATAAATTATTGTTGGTAATATACTGATTGAAGGGACAACAACAAACCTGTCTTTTTTCATTTTCTCCTTTTATACCTCCTTTTTTTCTTAACTTTATACAACATAATAATTCGTAATATAATGCATCAAAGCAAGTGAGCCGTTTGAGAGCTGACTCTCTTTAATGAGTTGAGCCGAAAAAGCCGGTTCACTAAAAAGAGACCGACTTCGTTTCACTACACAACTACCACAAGAAATCAGATGTTGAATGATGCATGATGAGAAAACCCCAGGCGGCAGACGCATGCGCACAGTAGCATCAAATCGCTCGCAACGGAAAAAAATGATACCGGCGAACTCATTTGACTTGATTGATTTGCCGTTTCGTCATAGTCCATGTATACCGGATGGTACCCAAAATTGACAAATTTGCATTTTTGGGTATGGGTAGGCTGAACGTGTAGGTAAAGCAAAGTACTAAAAAACAAAGCTAAATATTGGGAATGGATATTTTTTACTGGTCCAGCCCATCTGATATCATAAAATCCCGTTTAACATGCCTGGTACACAGGGTTAGGTAGGGTTACTTTAAGTGGATTACTTTCAATTACTTTTGGATGACTCCAATACCAAATATTCTAATAAAAGACAAAAAAAAACTAAATATGAATAAAATGATGACTCACAACACGTTGTAAGCTTTCTCTCCTGGCTTTGATCTCTGGCACAACGAACATAAAATGCGACAGAAACAAAATGAAAATAAATCCAAACAGCTTGCCAACATCATTTTTGCCGTTCCATGTGTTCCGTTACTCCCCAAGCCTGCACAAAATTTACTAATTTTATTCATATTTAGTGTCTTTTGTCTTTTATTAGCATATTTGGTATTGGAGTAATCCAAAAGTCATTGAAAGTAATCCAGTTAAAGTAACCCTACCCAACCCTGCTGGTACAAAGAATGCAAATCCTCGCATAGCAGACAGCTATTCCGCACAAGCTCCAACTTGTTTGCTTTTTAAAATGAGAAAAAGTAGTCACTCCCTGAACTTTGCAATTTTCGGCAGCGAAAAACAAATAATACATAAATTCGACGTGTTCAAAGCTCACCGTTAAAGATCGTGCCATCACTGTTGTGCATCAGCTTGGTGTTATTCCAGTCTGTCCAGAGTCCGCCATCCTTTGACCAGAAAGGGGTCCAGACTGCATAAATCACACACAGGCAACCACTCAAGCCCACACAACATTGTGTGAACCTGAAGCGCCCGATGGTGTCGTGTAATTCTGGAAACATCATTTTGATAGAGCGCTAAGGGGAAACAAAGAGTTGTTTTCACAATTAACAGGCACATTTAACATTTAGCATATACCGGTACTATATTCTATCATGATGCCAAATGATGATAACCGTTCTTACCTTTGTTCAAAGCCAGATCAAAGCATGACAGCGTTGTCCTGCATTTACTGTCATGATTTATAAATAGAGGTCTTCTAGCGCTCATTCTCAGACCAAGCCTTGTATTATACTCCGCCTACACTGAAGTAGAAACTCCCTCAGTTGTAGCAGAATAATGTGACGTCTCTGTGGCCCACCGTCTCACAATGAAAGTGAAAACGGCGAGTAAATAGAATACAATTGACTTTATTGTCATTGTTATCAACGTAGTAAAACATTGTATGCTACGAGATTTGACATGGCACTCCAGGGTATAGGTCAAATTTTAAATCCAAATTGTCAATCATTATGTTCGGGTCAGGCCTCTCTCCTGCTGTTGTGGTTTATGGTCCATACCTGTCGCGCTCCAGGGCTCGATCCCCTTACAAACTGTCGTATTTTCCCTTACAAAATAATCTTACACCGTATTTTTTTTCAAAGGTGTTTATTCATGTAGTTTAACATGTTATATTGTACATGTGTTTCCTTATATCATATATATTGTAACATTATATATCATATACATATATATATATATATATATATGTTACAATATATATAATACATTTTGTTGTGAGATACTGAGTTGCTCGACATGAATGAGGTTTATTATAAAAAAAAAGTTCAAAAATTAGGTAGCTTGGACGTTCACTGTAGATGTAATAAGTAGAATAATTTTCTTATTCAAATTATGAATTCATTTTCTGCATTAAATTCTTGTTGGTAATATACTGATCAAAGGGATAGCCACAAACCTGTCTTTTTTCATGTTCTCATTTTATACTTCATTTTCCTCATGTTGAGGTGTTTTGAGTTTTTCCTTGCCCTCATGTTGGTTCCAGATCAGGGGATGGTGTAATAATAGTATAAAAAAAATGTGTAATGTGTGTCTGTGTAATAACCTGTGCAGCCCTTTGAGACTCTTTGTGATTAAGGGCTATACAAATAAAAATGACTTGACTTGACTTCTTTATACAACATAATAATTCGTAATATAAAGCATAACAGCAAGTGAGCCGTTTGAGAGCCGGCTCTCTTTAATGAGTTGAGCCGAAAAAAAACAGTTCTCTAAAAAGAGACGGACTTCCTTTCACTACATAACTACCACATGAAATCCGAGGCGACACGCATGCGCACAGTAGCATCAAACAGCTCGCTTCGTTTGCAACGAAAAAAAACGATACCGAGATAGAGGCTACCGCGGCGAACTCCTTTGATTGATTTGCCAATTCGTAATAGTCGTGTATACCAGATGGTACCCATCATTGACAAATTTGCGTTTTTCCGTACTTTCTTGTACCTTGTACACGTCTTAAAATGCATAATAAACGTACTTTGTATGGCAAAAACGTACAGGTTGACAGGTATGGTCCAATTTTTAAGCCGTCAAAATGGACGGCCTTAAAATGTTCCCGTCAACTCTTAATCTGTCAATGATGGAAGTTGGTATTTAATGTAACCTCCGCAAACACAGAAATGTAAGAATTAACACCAGGTATCTTGTTGATACCAGTCTTTTTATCAATACTTGGAATGGTAGCCATTTACAAAGTGGTGGGCCATCAGGGCCTGCATGGCCTTCTCTGCTGGCCTAAAAAAATATATCCAAATCATGTGATGTTAATACTATTTTGTCCATGAATGCAAATTGTCTGACAGGCCTCTTTCATTGTTTTTCCTTTGGTTGCGGTTCTTGCAGATGTTCCTTTATCTTTAAACATTTAACCAAACACATTTCGCCCCAAAAGACTTGTGGCTGTAATTGCAGCTAAGTATGAACTCAAAGGGGGGCAATATTTTTGCAAGGACTAACTTTCAATTTTTGGTATTTGTTAGAACATTATAAACTTTCGGATATTTCTTTTCACAATTCTCTCTCACATGTCAAGTCAAGTCATGTTTATTTGTATAGCCCTTAATCACAACGAGTCTCAAAGGGCTGCACAGGTTATTGCAAACCACAGACTATTATTACAGACTATTATGACACCATCCCCTGATCTAAAACCGACATGAGGGCTAGGAAAAACTCAAAAACCTCAACATGAGGAAAATGAAGAAACCTTAAGAAGGGACTGCACATGTGGTAATCCCCCATCCAGGATGATCAGGCTGCAATGGATGTTGCAATAACAAATAATACACAGATATTGTCAACATAAAATATAGGTTATTCATATGCTGTTGAGTAGAAGTGTGTTTTAATCTTAGATTTAAACATTTCCACTGAGATTGCAGATCGGATCACATCTGCTGGGCTGACATTTTGAATAAGAATCTGTTCTCAATTGATAAAAGCAAATTGGATGTGTTAATCATTGTTTTGGCAAATCTGGCATTCAATTTAGCTTACAAAGAATGAAGTCCAGACTCAAGAGTCTTCAGCTGGTACAAAATGCTGCAGCGAGGCTTTTAACTAGGACAAAAAAGTCTGATCACATCACGCCGATTTTAGCTAACCTGCATTGGCTCCCTGTTAGCCTAAGATGTGATTTCAAGGTTCTCTTAATATTATACAAAATCATACATGGACTTGCTCCCTCATATCTTTCAGATCTGATGTCCCCCTATGTTCCGGTCCAAAGCCTTCATTCTGAAACCACTTGTCTACTGGTGATCCCAAGAGCCAAGAAGAGTTCCGCTGGTTCGAGAGCGTTCTCCATTCGGGCACCGGTGCTGTGGAATGCTCTTCCTCCTGAGATCTGATCTGAAACTCAGTGGAAATGATAAATCGAAGCTTAAAGCACACTTCTACTCCATAGCATATGAATAACCTATATTTTGGGTAGACAATATCTGTGTATTATTTGTGATTGCAACATCCTTTGCTGTCTGGTAGTCCTGAAAGGGGGATGCCACATGTGTGGTCCCTTCTCAAGGTTTCTTCATTTTCCTCATGTTGAGGTTTTTTATTTTTTCCTTGCCCTCATGTTGTTTCCAGATCAGGGGATGGTGTACTAATAGACAGCAAGCCATGTATTATTTGCAAAGATGACGAACACAGTGCTCTCTCTCATTGCCGAGAAAAAAAGCTTTGCATTCACTGCCATGCCCCAGGGCATTCTCGACGTGATTGTCCAGTGAAGAAAGCTGTCCCACTGCCTCAGGGAAACTGACTGGTCTGCTTATAGGGGAGAATAGTCCAGATCAACCGAGTATGCCTCCCACCACTAATGTGATGTCTGGTAATCCCGAGAGGGGGATGCCACATGTGCGGTCCCTTCTCAAGGTTTCTTCATTTTCCTCATGTTGAGGTTTTTAAGTTTTTCCTTGCCCTCATGTTGGTTCCAGATCAGGCGATGGTGTAATAAATGTCAGAAAAAATAGTCTGTGTAATAACCTGTGAAGCCCTTTGAGACTCTTTGTGATTAACGGCTATATAAATAAAAATGACTTGACTTGACAAAAAGCAGGACTAGTACTGTTCTTAAAGCGACTCAGTTCTCCCATCCCATCTTCTTGCGAGAGCGTCCCCCTAAAAATATCAACAGCCTCCTGGCGGCTCTCCTTGTTGAGGTTGTTGCCATCAAGATAAAATGACAAGAGGGATTCTTAAGTGCTGCCTGCTGTAATTTGGCAGCAACATCTTTTGTTTTTTTTTCCTCTTCGCATCTTTACTTCCCGGCGCGTGCCAGCAATGCTTTAAACACATCAAGAATCTCCGGGTCCTCCCCAGCAGACAGCTGTGGCGTGTTCTTTTCCAACCAATCGGTGGAGCGGATTTGATGCTTGAGAGTACCAATCAGAGCGTCCAGGCTCTCTACTGGCTCTGAGGCTTGGCAGTCGAGCAACACCAAGTCATCGGGGCTCAGCGAGCTGGTGTGGAGAACTGAAGTCTCCTTCAGCTGGTCTGATGACTTGCTCTGGGGGGAGGATGTCGGATTTTCAATTGCGGCATTCTCTGAAAGTACGCCGTCCTCTTTGGCTCGTCTCCCGCTCTCCTCACTGGCTTTGTTGGCGACGAAAGAATCCCTGTTGGTGTCGCGTTCTTTGAGTTCTTTTAAGGCCTCTCGGAGTCTTTTCAAACCTGAAACAATACGAACAAATAAAACGCAGTCAGGATTTGGTATTTAGTTAATGAGCAGAGCGAAACTGAGCTCACAGCAGTATGAATGCAAATACTATATAAAAATAATTCACTTTTTTTGTCAATAGCTACGTCAGGGGACGGGAACCTATGGCTCGCGAGCCATATATGTCTCTTTCTATGAGTACCTGTGGCTCAGAGACAAATTTGATTGCATGCAAATTTTCTCCATCTCGTTCAGAACTTGAAACATTAACCCTGTTCAGATGCACGCAAAGCCAAACCAAAACTGAATTCGACAGCAGTACTTCGCAGAATACATAGGGCAGGTTTTTGACTACAATTTACAGTCAAGGTGTCGCACCAAAAAATACTCGTTTTGGCTGTACAACGCTTAAGAATCCTTTATATAAAAGCTCACTATATAATCTGTGTTCAGTGTTCAGATACCTTATGATGAATCCACAGAACAAACTGTAAATACGCCAAAACCCTTGAAGAAAACAAAGTTATTTCATTGGGTGAGTGGGAGGGATGGGTGGAGCTATGCACAAAGTGCAAGCACTCCCTCCCATCTCTTGCTCTACGCCATCTGCGCCAAAGGTAAGCACAGGCTCCCTGTTTGCAGACTGTTGTGATGTTTTTACAAAATAACTGCTTGCATCTGGTTTTGAAACCAATATGTATGAAAAAAAGGGCCAAAATGAGTTTAACCAATCTTGAGTCATTGCAAGAAAGAGACAAGTTCAAAGTGGTATGTTTGTGATTTTTGGGAACAGGCTCTGACGTTCTCTTTTCATAATTTTTATCAAATCATCAAAAATAAATGTGCTGAAGACTAAGCTTTTGTCTGGGGCGCGGGTTATGCAATTTCGTAAATTCGTCTCATAATATATGGTGTGGCTCTTTCCCAAAATAAAATTAACATATTTTGCTTTTATGGCTCTTTGAGTCAAAAAGGTTCCCGACCCCTGTTCTACGTGAATGAATGCTTATTCCGTATACTATATTTTACGTCCGTAAGGCACACCAAATTATAAGGTGCACCCCCAAATAGTCTTTTGTCATATGTTCTTCATACATAAGGCACACATGACTATAGGGCGCGTGAAATTTGAGAATACTGAGAGATAGATAGATAGATAGATACTTTATTCATCCCCTTAGGGAAATTCACACTTCCAGCAGTCTCCTTTGTTGTCTATTAACAGATTAACAGGATGCCCTCGGGGTGCTTTGTTGTAGTTTAGCCACAGCGTAGTGGATGACGTCTCACGCTAGTCCAAAAGTTCGACGTCCCTGCAGCAGATGGAAATCTTTGTGCCCAGGGTTACACCACCTCGTGTTCACATAGATGGCGAGTCCGCCTCCTCTCCACTTCCAGCACAAAAAACTGAAACACTTGCAAATACACTACCTCATACAGATGTAAAATTGTATTCACGCCTATGCTCACTTTGCACAAAGTTGACTATTTTTTGCACAATGTTGACTATTTTTGCACTTAACGCATATTGCACTAATACGACCCCAAAACTGTATGTAACATCCTACATGCCCACATTTCTTGTGTAAATATTGTGTAATTTATAACCTTTATCTCCTTTGTTCCTTTTTATTGTGTAAATTATAACCTTATCTTCTTTGCTCCTTTATCTTGTTTGTTTTCTTTATCCTCACCCGGTAAATGTGATACTAGAGTGCCACGCCGAATTTCGTTGTCACAATATGTTCAACCCATTTTGTAACAATGACAATAAAGGTATATTCTATTCTATTCAAGGATGGAAATCCGTGAAGTAGCAAAACTGCGATACATTAGATTACTGTACACACAAAGGCATCCATTGTACATGTGCTGACATACCGAGTTCAAGGTGGTTGCGATGGTCAGAAAACACGATGCGAAACCAGCCGGGCGTGGAGCAGAAGAAGGCTTGCCCGCAGCTTAATAAAACTTTGTGTTTGAGGAAGCACCGCCACATCCACAATTCTTCCTCAAATGACGGTGCTTTAAGAAACTATCCAAACACACAGGAAAAGAGTGAACACGCAGTGACTTTCCCCTTTGCAATCAATTCAATCGCCTCTGCACAAAATTAGCATGTGATTATCAAGCCCGGCATCAAAACGTGACCTTGCTCAAATTACCTTCCTGAAGTCAGCCCAGACATACAAAGCAGCCGGCTTGTCCAGGTAGTCAATGCCCATCGTCTGTAACGTCTCTGTCAGGTAGCAGCGAGCGGCTTTCAATCTTCGTCTGTTCTCCGGCAAAAACTCTGTGCTTATCCACTCTGCAGCATCAAAACGTAAAGCGTCATTAGCCACAAAGCAGTGAAGTCCATTTTAGGACGAATATTTGTGCAGTAGAGTGAAACGCAGGGTTGGGTAGGGTCACTTTAACTGGATTACTTTCAATTACTTTTGGATTACTCCAATACCAAATATGCTAGTAAAAGACAAAATAAACCAAATCTGAATAAAATGATGACTCACAACACGTGGTAAGCTTTCTCTCCTGGCTTTGATCTCTTTGATCTCCGGCAAAACTAACATCAAATGCGACAGAAACAAAATGAAAATAAATCTAAACTGCTTGCCAACATCATTTTTGCCGTTCCTTGTATTCAGTTACTCCCCAAGCCTGCACAAAATGTAGTCATTTTATTCATATTTAGTTTTTTTTTTTCTTTTATATTTATTTTATGTTCGTTTTGCCGGAGATCAAAGAGATCAAAGCCAGGAGAGAAAGCTTACCACGTGTTGTGAGTCATCATTTTATTCATATTAAGTTTCTTTTGTATTTTATTAGCATATTTGGTATTGGAGTCATCCAAAATTAATTGAAAGTAATCATATTAAAGTAACCCTACCCAACTCTGGCTAAATGCTATGAGAAATCAATTGATTGACATCACCAACACAAAACAAACCACTATTTTCCATTTAAAATATTATATTTTTAATTTCATTATTGATGAATAAACCATTCAATGTTAGGATTTGTTTATATTCTGCTTGCCCATAATGACAATTCTGGTCTTTTCGGGGTCTTTGAATCTTCAGTTCTCAATATTATCAACATGTCACTCTTCTCCAGGGTTTTATTAGCATATCATCCTCTAACATTCGGGAAGATTTGCTTTGTGCATTTAACTCTCTATGTCTTAACCAATGAATTGAAAGTAATCCAGTTAAAGTAACCCTACCCAACCCTGACTACGGCATACCTCTGTCCTGAAGAAGTTGTGCAACCTGATGCTGAGTTGTCCCAGAGATACCATGCAGTGAACCTAAATGGGCCAAAGCCTCCACAAGGTGTGCGTTCTCTGTATAAAGTGTGCCGACTCGGTTTCCAGACATTGCAAAGTCCTGGGAAGGGCAAAACGAAGTCAAGGGAGACAGTGCTGACGGCAAATCTTGCGCGAGGAAAAGCTCGGAATTTACAATTCTTTCAGGAGTCGTTAAAAAAACCGAACGCGCCGGAGCGCAGCACGTACCTTGCTCAGCCCCCACATTATATGTGTCCTCTGTGGGTCGGGCAAACTGAAATAAGGGCACATCATTAGCAGTTAAGAGGCGATCTTCAGCTATAATTGTCATGATAAAGGGTGTACATGAGTAATAAGGGAAGAGGTTAACACCGTACCTTTCCAGACTAAGGACACTGTGAAATGGGAGGGAGTCATCAAAGACCGTCAGCATGTACACTTCATCTACGATAGCATGGAGCTCATTTCTATGACAAGGGAAATAGAATAAAGAAAAGAATATACCTTTATTGTCATTGTTACAACATGGGTTGAATATATTGTGACAATGAAATTGGTCGTGGCACTCCAGGTCCACATTTTACAGTGAGGATAAAGAAAACAAAGAAGATGAAGGAACAAAGAAAATGTTTGTACTGTCCTTTTTGCAGGCTTTGTTTTCCTCCGGAGGGGGTGTATGAGGGGGTGAGGGACAGACAGAGATGGACAGATCCAACTAGATGTTTGATCTTACTGTACGCACGGTCCAGTATTTTTCCCCCTGGTTGCTCAGTCCACATATTGAATGAATTTGGGGAGTACTGTCCTTAAGTATGCCTGATTGAGGTCGCCGTTATCACTTCAGATTTTTCAGTTCATATATTCTTTGTGGTTTGCTGTCCCGCCACAGTTCTAATGCCTTCTCAAGGTCCAATCCATTATCATTCTCCTCATAGCGTCACCAGGAATATAATTGAGTCCATTTTGTCAGAAAATTCCTTTTCTTGCTAGGAGTATTCTTTTGTTTATTTTCTTTCGTCGAATCGTTCGCTTCAACACACTCCGCGATCTTCCGAAGAATTTCTCTTTCCTTTTTTTCGTGCCGGAATTATTGCCGTAGTTATCACTTTCTGCATTACGTTTCGACTTATTACTGACACTGAAGAAATTGCCAATTGTTGATTTTCACCTAATACGAACTGTTTTTTCGGAGGCATACTTAACCTTCCCCCTTACTCGACGACAACCACCACAACAATGAGGCCATCTCGAAGCAACGAGATCTCGTTTGCCAAGATCGGCGCGAGACCAAAACAACAATGGCGGATCTGCCTGACCAAAAGTTTGGAGTGGGGTAATTCTTTGTTAAACAAAAAAAAAAGGGATCGGGTAATAATGACAATTTTGTGTCAAAAAAGTTGATTTGAGACTATGCGTCCCCAGCAAAAATGATGCGTCTAGGACGCAGGGACGCGGGCAAACCAGAACACTGCTATCATTTCTGCTGTGATGCAGATCGACTTTTCAAATCCATTGCATGTCATTTTCTTCCAATAAATGATCTTGTCATTTAGCACAGAATGTTCTAAATGGGGATGAAAACCCACCTTTTGGCAAACTCCAGGAAGGATAGCATTTCCTTTGGGGTGTAGATCTCAGCAAGAGGGTTGTGGGGATTCATCAGTATAATTCCTCGAATGTTCTCCCCCTAGTTCACAAGTAACAGTTTATCATAAATGGAACAGAATATATTGGGATTTATCCAAATGCGTTGAATACCTCTTGCTTAGCTCTTTGTAAAGCTCCTTCCAATTTGTCTACAGTGAGGTGAAAGGGTCGACCATCTTTGTCACCATCCTAGAAAAGTTTTTCAAAATACGAAGTCAGGTCTCGATGGCAAGCGAAAGCTTGCTGTTGAAGGATTTTATATTTTATTTATTTGACTATAAGGGATTTTATACAATTTAGTTATTGAATGCAATGAATATTTTTCACAGAGGAGGCTGAAGTTCGATGACAGGTCGCGCCGTTCCAAGTGTGGAGTGTTTTGGCTGGGGAATTTTGATAACGGGGACAAGAGCTGACGCCGGAGGAGCCTGTGACGCGGGAAAGGAGACATTGTTTGGAGAAGTTGTTCTGATAAGCTTTGTTGGTGTGAATTTTTTTAGACGTAGCGGCGCCTTTCGGCGAGGAGGTGGTGAAGCTGGCACCCATGGGAGGGGCCTTCGTGACGCACCGGTCAGACAAGGTGGCGACTAGGTGGAGGCCACGTTCGGGACACTTATGGCGTTCACTCAGGCGATAACATAAAAGTCGCATTTAGTTGGAAATGTGAAAAATCTCAAAAACATCGGATTTTACCCCCCAAAAAATCGAAATAGAGCATTAAACTCTACAGCAGGGATTGGCAACCTATGACACGCGTGCCAGCAGTGGCACGCAAGGGGTTAACCAGTGGCACGGGAGCGCACGGCAAAATAATAATGATTATATTTTAGAAATGCGCATTTTTACTTGGAATTTAGACATTTTCAGTTGTGCGCAGTGTTATTTAGAGGCTTTACGTTAGCGCCCCTTCTCCTCTGCTTCGTGTGTCAGTGTGTGTTTACGCGGCGCAGAGGAGAGATCCGTGTTTTAACCTAGCCAACAAAACATGCGAGCGTGATAAATGAACGAATCATGACGGCTCCTCCAGCAAAAACATCTCGTTCTTTCCAGCCAGCATGGACAGACAAATGAGGCTTTGTGCAAAAAAAAAAAAAACGTGCTGTTTTGTGCATTATGCCTCGAGAGCGTTGTACCTCGCACAGAAAGTGTTAAACGTCATTACAAGACAAAACATGAAAAGGAATTCAAGGATGAGTCTGACGTGGCGGAGACATTAAAACGCGCAGTGTCCAGGTACGGCAAATAAACACAGACCCTGAGGACCTTTGTCACTGCTAAAAACACCACCACTGAAGCAAGCTATCACATTGCTCACTGCATAGCAAAGCACAGAAAACCATTTACTGATGGCGGATATTTTAAAGGAGCGTGTCTGTGTGAGTGTATGCGTGTGTGTGAGCGTGCGTGCCTTCTTCTTTGCTGCTGTTATTTCAAGTTTCTGCAACAAGATATCATTGATGAATGGTATGGTAACTGTCAATAGCAGTTGTTTTTTTATTGTAGTTCATTGTTAATGAAGAATGGTTGATTCTGGTTAATTCTTGTGACAAAAAGTTGAAGTCATGGATGGCTACAGGCCTTTCCACTTGTTATTCACATTCATTTTTTAGTTGATTGATGAACAAGAATAGTGAAAGATAAATTGGTCAGTTATACCAATGTTTTTCAACCAGTGTGCCGGGGCACACTAGTGTGCAGCTGGAATTTGCCAAATTTTATCTTTCCAAAAAATCAGGCCATTATTCAGTATTATTGCAATCTTTAGACGAGGAACTGTAATAGTCATCCATATCAGTAGGTGTCAGTAGATTTTTATATACTTTTATATACTGAGCAGTAGCTCAGGAGGTGGCGCGCTCGTCTTGGGATTTTTTGCTGGCTAAGCTGAAAGAAGAGGGGGCCAATATTTTTGCAATGGCTACTTTTCAGTTTTTTCCATGTAAATACAAAACATTATGTATAAAACATTGAAATATTTTGGCTCCACTTCACACTTGTGTAGGCACATTAGGAGGGCAAAATGTCACTTGGATACTAAATAATACGAAGGAAGTACAGGGAAACTCTTAAAAAATGTACTGTATGTAGTGAAATACTTCAATTACGAGAGTTTAAAAAATGCTTAACCCGGCTTTTCGAGGGCCCGCTGTAGTTTTAGGATTTGAATGCATCCAATAATAAAGGTCTACCTCACAATCCAGTGGGACAGGATACAACATGACATCGCTGTACAACTTCAGGTCATCTGTAATAGCGCCATAGAAAGGGCTAGGAATGAGAATCGAATCTGCAAAAACAAAAGACAAACAAATTGTTGATATAACACAATATTTGGACATGCAATTACCGTAAATTCCGGACTATAAGCCGCTACTTTTTTCCCTAACTTTCAACCCTGCGGCTTATTCAGTGATGCGGCCAATTTATGTCATTTTTCTAACGGCCGCTAGTGGCGCTCGAGTGTTGCTACCATTAACTAGCCTCTCAAAGCTATATTATTATTATTAAAGCTTTGAAAACTCTCTCGGTGTACAGTCTTTCTTTGTAAATATGTGTAACCCATGTATAATATGTATTTGCAACTGTATATTTTTGTAATGTATTTATTTTAGGCACTTATTCTGATATGTTTTGCACGGGTGAACAAAAAATGAGGGGCGGAACAAACGCTGGGTGCCGAGTTTAAGTGGGGACTGCTAAAGGTGAGGGACAGACAAGGAAAGAAGAGGGGGTAAAAAGTTGGTTAAAGAAAAAGGAGTTGCGTGAGTAAATGTGTTCATCTGATATATTTTTCCCACCCTTACCTTTGGAAATATACAATTTTTTACTTGGATTACTTTCAACAGGACCCGGACTCTGCAGGTCTGCATCAAACCTTAAGTACCGGTATCATTTTCCGTTCATTTTGCCGGCTGTGATTTTTGGACTGTGGACTTTAATGAAAGGCCATTTGGTTTCAATCGCGGGACTTGAAGTCGGGTTTGGGTTAATTTTGTGTTTGTGTTACATGTTTAAATGTGGGCGCATGCGGCTTATATACAGGTGCAGCTTGTGTATGTACAAAATCGGTTTTCCTCTCAAAATGTGGTGGGTGCGGCTTATAATCAGGTGCGCTCTATTGTCCGGAATATACGGTACATATAAAAAAATATCGAATGAAATTAAAAAATGGATTAGACCACTAGTGATAAAGATTGCAGCACAATAAAAATTGACTTGTTTTTTTGTATCTGACATTCACTAGTAAGTATTACTTTATAATTAATTCATTTCCATTTTGGGTCCTACCTTTTGGGTCACAAATGGCAGCGGCAATGCTCGAAAAAAGTGCACTACATCCATTCATCACCACGACCTGAAAATAAAAGAAAAAAAAGACAATTTCACAAACCGAAATAACCTGATCAGACAAAAAAACATTCAAATACCTAAACTTAATGGTGATTTGGCAATACAAGTAATCCAGTAACTACTGCGGTATTCAAAACATTCCTTATAAAACGGCACAACTTCATTAAACAACAAAAGGCTTCGAAAACTGCTGTCATGGAGTCTAACCTCTAAACCAGGGATGTCAAACTCAGTTTGGCTCTGGGGCCTGATCCATATTTTTTTTATAAGGTGGGTTGTGAAGGATTTTATACATTTGACTATAAGGGGTTTTATACGATTGAAGACAAGTTACATTTGTTGAGTGCAATGAAGATTTTCACTGAGTGGGCTTCAGGTCACGCTGTTCCAAATGCGGAATGTTTTGGCTGGGGAATTTTGATAACAGGACTCTGACGAAGGACGTCAGGCATTGTTTTGATAAACGCTCTGCTGTTTTGAGTTTCTCCAGACATCGAAGGGAGGGGGTGGACCCCACGTGGAGGCTTTCCGGGAGGAGCCGGCACACCATCTTGCGAAAAAAACGTGGGCCGAAAGAGAGAAGCAGAGGATCGAGAGAGGAGGCTTGACGGAGACTCGAGCGACACTAATTCGGCTAATTCGGCCATATATTCGATGGAGTTCACTTAGCTAAATTATTTAAGAAATTAAATCTGCCCCCGTGTGGAAATGCCGGTCTCTTGTTCATTTTTCATCAAGAAACGAGCGCGCATTGTTAGGTGAATGTAGATTGTGCTTGGTTAATGGAGTCAGATAACTAGTTCGAACAATTTAGTAAACGGTACGTTATAATATTTAATTCCTAACAGTTGAATCAGTAAAACAAAGTCAACTCCAAATGTTTTACTTTTTCATTCTAAATAATAAGATGCTAAGAACCTAATCATTTCTTGTTGAAAATAAAATAAAAAAACATAACTCATTTAAATTAAGAACAGTTTTAAATTGGGCCGTAAAAATAAACCCCAAAAAACAATGACTACCGAAAATTCCGGACTATAAGCTGCTACTTTTTTTCCAAACTTTCAACCCTGCGGCTTAATCAGTGATGCGGCCAATATATGTAACTTTTCTAACGGCCGCCAGCGGCGCTTGAGTACAAAAGGTAAGATTTAGACCGGTGGAATATATGCGCCGAGGAAGACTGCAACTTTTTGGCTTCTGCATAAATTAAATTAGCGTAAACATACCCTCATCATGCAAAATGCAAAAAGAAAGGCACATGACGCAGCACATGAGGAAGATGAGGACGGTTTACCGTGATTTTTACAAGTACGGTATGTTTTTTTAACAGACCCGTTTACTGTGTTGCGAGCGTGTTGCTACCTTTAACTGCCCTGTCACAGGCACCGTTTGGGAGGAAAGTTATATTATTATTATCAAAGCCTTGAAAACTCTCTCGGTGTACCGTCTTTCTTTGTAAACATGTGTAACCCATGTATAATATGTATTTGCAACTGTATATTTTTGTAATGTATTTATTTGTATTTATTTTAGACACTTATTCTGATATGTTTTGCACAGGCGAATGAAAAAGAAGGGGCAGAACAAACGCGGCGTGACGGGAAGTGGGGTAAAGGTGAGACCTGTTTGTGGACGCGGCGGACAATAGTGGATATATATTTTTCCCACCCTTACCTTTGGAAATATACACTTTTTTCCTTGGATTACTTTCAACGGGACCTGGACTCTGCAGGTCTGCATCAAACCTTAAGCAGAGGTATCATTTTCCATTCAATTTGCCGGCTGTGATTTTTGGACTATGTACTTTAATGAAGGACATTTAGTTTCAATCGCGAGACTTGAAGTCGGGTTTGGGTTAATTTTTTGTTTGTGTTCCATTTTTTAATGTGGGGGCATGCGGCCTATATACAGGTGCGGCTTGTGTAAGTACAAAATCGGTTTTCCTCTTAAAATGTGGTGGGTGCGTCTTATAATCAGGTGCGCTCTATAGTCCGGAATTTACGGTAAGTTAAAATATGCATTGTTTTAAAGTTGTTCTCTTCCTTGCCTTTTCAGTTGGCAATTTTTATGAAGTCAAGCCAAAATAACGCCCCAAAAACATGGATTAACTCAAAATGCCCACTGCTTCACTTTGAATCGGAAGTTTCAATCGCTTTAATGAAGGCGCACCAGAAAACAAAACAAAAACAACGACTAATTTGAAATAAAAACTGTTTTCTATTTGTTCTCTTTCTCGCTCTCTCAGTCGGCAATTCGGCTTTTCGGCTTTAATGAAGGCGCACCGCGAAAGCAGGAAAAAAAACTAATTTAAAATAAGTAGTGTTTATCTTTGAAATCTAGAAGTTTCCGATTCTCTCTCTCTCTCTCAGTCGGTAAACCCGCTTTAATGAAATTGCACGCCCCCTAAAAGAAAAAAGGGCGACGCAACTTCACAGATTTTCACTTTTCTCGGATCATTCTGGAACTCATTAACTGCGAAAACCCAAAATATCACAACTTTTGATAGAAATCACCTGGAGACTCGTTTCTTTTTTGACAACCTTGAATGTCCAAAGTTTTTCTCTATTTACTTTTTTCCTTTGTTTCTTTCTTTTCTTTTTTTCTGATTTTTTTCCTTCTTTTTTGTCCTCTTCCTTTTGTTTCTTTTTTTCTCAGCTTTTCACTACTTTTTCATTTTGAGCATTAGCTCAGGAGGTAGAGCGCTCGTCTTGGGATCAAGAGATCGCAGGTTCGATTCCCGGCTCCCTTGTGTTATATGTCGAAGTGTCCTTGGGCAAGACACTGAATCCCTAATGCCCCCAATAAGCAGGTCAGCGCCTTGCATGGGCGCTATTGGTGTGTGTGTGGATGGGTAAGTGTGAAGCACATTGTAAAGCGCTTTGGGAGGTCATTGACTTTTGTTTCTTTTTTTCCTCAGCTTTTTGCTACTTTTTCATTTTGGTATTTTTTCTTTTTCGTTCTATTCCCCCCTTCCTTTAAGTCATTTTGTGCATAATTTTACATCATATTTGGTCATGTTGGGATTAAAGAAGCAAAAACCACCTGAAGAGCCGTTTAGGACCCGGAAGAGCCGGTTCCTTTTAGTGAGCCGAGCCGAAGAAGCCGGTTCTCGAAAAACTCTACTGACTTTACTCAACTTCGTTCTACTTCGACCTTGACTTCAACATACCGCATTTAGAACACAACCCTGAGGGGAACCTGTGTATTTTTACCTTCATGCACCGTAACTTTGACTTAATTCGCTTCTTAATTAGCAATTTCGAGCCCTGATTTTTGTGAGCTGGCTGGATTTTCTTGTGCGCGGAAAAGCTCTGGGCAGTGCGCAATTGCGCATGCACGCAGCTTAGAGGAAACGTGACAAGACAAGGCTATTGTGACCATTTTAATGTCGTGGTATTCCTTTTATCATGATCTCCGTAGAAATGAAAATGCGGAGGGATATGTGTCCTAATTAAGCTTACCGTCAGAGGCAAAGAATAGAAATCAAAAATCCCACTCACATTGTCAGCTTTCAGTTGCTTTGGAGAACGACAATAATGGGCTAAAAACTCAGCAACCACCTCTCGCAAGCTGGAATGACAAGATTAAAATCATTAAAGCACAGGTGTCAATCATGTGGCCCGCGGGCCGGATCAGGCCCGCCAATGCTTTTAATCCGGTCCGCGAGACATTACAAAATGAAGCACAATAGAACGATGAGTTGAAGTATTAAATATGGCCACTCGATGTCGCCAAAGCCAGGTGCCACTCACAAAACAACTGTAACGGCCTCTCTCTTTCTTCCTCTCATTGTAGGTCTTTCTCACGCTCTCTTATTTACTTCTCACTTTTCACTCTCTCTTTCTATCTCTCTCTTTCTTGCTTTCACTCCTTCTTTCACTCTCTGCTCACCCTCCTTTTTAAATCTCTCTTTTGCGCCGTTTTTTCCTTTCACTTTCTTTTCTCTCTCCCTCTCTCTTCAACCATGTCTTTTCTCACGTTCTCTCTTCCACTTTTTTTCTTTCTCTCTCTCTCTCTCTCTCTAAGTATCTCAAACTCGCTCGTTTTTCCTGTCTCCTCCTCCTTTTCATCTCCCATTCTTTTATTTGCTTTCCCTGCCCCTTTGTCTCGCTTTCTCCCTTTCCATATCGAACTCTCTTTATTTGTATCCTTCTTTCTTCTTTTTATCCCTTTCTATATTGTGCCCTCTTTATTTCTCCCTCTTTTTTCCTCATGTTGAGATTTTTGAGTTTTTCCTTGCCCTCATGTTGGTTCCAGATCAGGGGATGGTGTAATTATAGTCTGAAAAAATAGTCTGTGTAATAACCTGAGAAGCCCTTTGAGACTCTTTGTGATTAAGGGCTTCACAAATAAAAATGACTTGACTTGACTCTTTCCATATCGAACTCTCTTTTTTTGTATCCTTCTTTCTTCTTTTAATCCCTTTCTATATTGTGCTCTCTTTATTTCTCTCTTTTTTCTTCATGTTGAGGTTTTTGAGTTTTTCCTTGCCCTCATGTTGGTTCCAGATCAGGGGATGGTGTAATTATAGTCTGAAAAAATAGTATGTGTGATAAGCTGTGAAGCCCTTTGAGACTCTTTGTGATTAAGGGCGTCACAAATAAAAATGACTTGACTTGACTTGACTCTCCCTTTCATTTGTTTCCCTTTACATCTCTCTTTTTTCCTTTCTCTTTTTCACCCTCTTTCTTTCACTGTACTGTAATCCACTGGTCCGGCCCCCGAGAGATTTTTTTTCGAGCATGTGGCCCCCAGCTAAAATGAGTTTGACACCCCTGATTTAAAAAATAGCTTTGTTATTTTCCGACTTACAATGCATGTCCTCTCCAGTCCCCATACTGCAACAATGCTGGTTCGACATGCAGCATGTCAGACTGGGTCAACTATAGTAGAAAGAAAAAAAGATATATACTTTCTTATTAACTGTAAAATTGATGAAACATATACAGTGGAACCTCGGTTCTCGACCATAATCCGTTCCAGAACCCTGTTCGAAAACCGATTTGTTCGATCACCGAACTCATTTTTCCCATTAAAAAGAATCTAAATCGTTTTAATCCGTTCCAACACCCTGAATGTTTACCTTGAATGTTTAACGTGAACATAAAGCCAACCCAAGCTAATCGTGCGTCCGCGTTTTCGTAATCTTCCGTACGAGAGATTACGCTAACATGAACGTGTAAAAATAAAAAAATCAGGTCGTTTACAAGTCATTTAGCACCCGGGTCTCCACAACAAGTGGTGAGCGGTTCATTGGAAAGGGGGCTCCGTTCCAACACCCTCAATGTTGGGCTCCGTTCCAACACCCTGAATGTTTAACGTAAACTTAAAGCTAACCCAGGCTAATCGTACGTTCGCGTTATCGTAATCTTCTGTACGAAAGATTACGCTAACATGAACGCGTAAAAATAAAAAAATCAGGTCGTTTACAAGTCATTTAGCACCCGGGTCTCCACAACAAGTGGTGAGCGGTTCATTGGAAAGGGGGCTCCGTTCAAACACCCTCAATGTTGGGCTCCGTTCCAACACCCTGAATGTTTAACTTAAACTTAAAGCTAACCCAGGCTAATCGTACGTTTGCGTTATCGTAATCTTATGAATAGGATTTCTTACCTTTGTGGTGGTCAGCAGAAGGCGCTCGCACACCTCCTTCATATTTGGCTATTATTTCTTTCTTAAATGCAATAGTTGTACGCACTACTTTTCCTTTTTCACCTGTAGCAACTTTGCTGCTTGCACGGACTTTCTTCGGAGGCATAATAAGGGGCTAAAACACCCGTACGCCGCTCAGCATCGCACCCTAGCGTACGCACTCACGCATTACTGGCGTTCGAACCCCGATTTTTTGACCGAACAGCGAAGCAAGAATTTCTCAAAATTTTGGGTCAAACACCGATTTGTTCGAACTGAGAGGCGTTCGAAAACCGAGGTTCCACTGTAAATATCAAATCATTATTGGGTGGAGCAACAGTCAGCACATATTGGTTACCCTTTTCTGAAGAAGATCAAAGCAGAGCTTGTTTTCACTTGTGCCCATATTGACAATACCCTGAAACATTTGCAAACAATTGAAATCACAATTACTGTATTCAGAAAATCTCCCGTATTTTCCAGACTATGTGACACGCTTGTTTTAAAAGGGTTCCTGTTGCTGTAATGGTTTCTCCAGAATAGTGACGTAAAATGAGGCGGTTAAGACTACAGTATTCGTCAGCTGTCATCGTGGAAACATAAGGTCAAAATTACGTGGCTATATAAATTCAAGATTTTTTCTCATATATTTTTACTTTTTTAGAATAACATTATGAATATTATTACTGCATTTAGAACATAACCTATTATTGTGCTAGGCACCTGCAGATGAGAAGTGAAGGACAGAATTCTCTTGCCTCACAGCAGAGGGCCACAGTGAGACCAAAGATTATGATTTGGCTTTGTCCCAAACAATATACTCAGTGATCTTGTTAGCAAGTTAAAACCAAGTATTTTGGGGTGTTTACAGTTTGTTCTGTGGGTTTTCATCACAAAGTGTCTCAACGGGGAACATACATTGTTTTATGGGCTTCCACATACAGAATTTCATGGTGACCTAATGCCTAAATGGGGTTTGTTGGTGTAACACTTTGACTCTAAACTGTAATCGGCTCGCTACAGTTTAACTGTACGGGTAAGGTGTATCGACATTTCGTTCTGTGTGCATGGTTACAAAGAATGACAATAAAATTCAATTCTATTCTTCTTCTTCTAATGGGGAGTATACTCTTTATATACAGGACCTGTAATCTGTTGACGAGACTGTATATTTTGGACCTAACCTTTCACTTTGCATTACTTTTGGATTACTCCAATACCAAATATGCTAATAAAAGACAAAGGAAACTAAATATGAATAAAATGATGACTCACAACACGTGGTAAGCTTTCTCTCCTGGCTTTGATCTCTTTGATCTCCGGCAAAACTAACATAAAATGCGACAGAAACAAAATGAAAATAAATCCAAACAGCTTGCCAACATCATTTTTGTCGTTCCGTGTATTCCGTTACTCCCCAAGCCTGCACAAAATTTACTCATTTTATTCATATTTAGTTTCTTTTGTCTTTTATTAGCATATTTGGTATTGGAGTAATCCAAAAGTAATTGAAAGTAATCAAGTTAAAGCAACCCTACCCAACCCTGGTCTTCTTTGAGTGCAGGTTTTATTACAAGTTTTGGGGTTAACCTAACAATCTCCGAGCCACATATAATCACGAGAAGAGCCATATCTGGCTAGCGAACCGCCGGTTCTTGATCCCTATCCTACATCATGATCAACAGCACTTGATTTTGAAAAAACGTGGGAACAAATGTTTCGCCTCTTTAACTCTTGTGCAACTAAGTGTATAGTCCAGAAAGTACGTTATGTGCTCAAGGTTATCAACACTGGAAAAACTCACTCACATTGGGGTGGTCCACACCATACTTGTTCGCTTCATAAAGAGTAAAGCCTTCCAAAAGGAGGCCTTGGTGCTGCCGGATGCTGTTCCCACGTTTGGACAGGTAAGCGCTGGCCTCAGGAGTCTTGGCAAGACTCAAACTTGCCATGCCGGCACTTGTTGGCGAGCAGAACTTGCGTGATGGGAGTGGTTTCGACTTGTCGGGCCCAGTAGAGGAAAGGGAGTTAGCCAGCGTGACTGCTTGAGATGAAGTTGCCTTAAAAGGTATTCCGAAACAGAGACAATTTTTTTAATTAGGCACAGAAATTGTTGTGCTTCTCCCCACAACTATGCAAATATATTGCAAAATATTCCTAGCTTCGGGAGCAATGTTCCCTGTAATTTTCCACTGGTCTGAGCGTCGTTGAGCAACGCTTGAAACCACAGTGAGCAACAGTGGTTTCAAACCGTTTCCGGCAATGCAAAATTATTTTTCACTTTTGAATGAATTGACTAATGTACTATTGCAAAAGTTGTGCGGCCTACAAACGTCATTTGTTTTTACAATTCTTTCACAAGATTCCTGGTATCTGTTGTCACATAATACTAACATTTTGGGGGGCTTATTTAGTCGGTTGCGCTGTTACATTTTTCTTGCTTTTTTGTTCTCTGATTTATTTTCCCTTTATTTGTTTCTTTAGTTTTTATGGCTTTTTTCAGATTTTTTTCCTGCTCTTTTTTTCTCTTTTTTTCTCAGCTTTCCACTACTTTTTCATTTTGCAATTTTTTCTTTTTTGTTCTATCCCCCTTCCTTTAAGTAATTTTGTGCATAATTTTACATAATATTTGGTCATATAGGGATGAAAGAAGCAAAAACAACCTGAAGAGCCGTTTCCATTTAGTGAGCCGAGCCGAAGAAGCCGGTTCTCGAAAAACTCTACTGACTTTACTCAACTTCGTTCTACTTCGACCCTGACTTCAAAATACCCCTGTATTTTTACCTTTATGCACTGTAACTGTGACTTCATTCGCTTCTTAATTGGCAATTTTGAGCCCTGATTTTTGTGAGCTGGCTAGATTTTCTTGTGCGCGGAAAAGCTCTGGGCAGTGCGCAATTGCGCACACACGCAGCTTAGAGGGAACATTTGCCGGGAGACTTGAGAAATTTAGTCTCGAAGTTTATGTATCTGGCTTGTTTGCTGTAGACCTGTGACCTCATTAAAGTAACACAACACTTTCAAAATGGCTGATCCTATTAAAATGTGTGAGGCTAGCTCCGAAACACACAGCGATTGCAGTGAACAAAATTTCTTTGACCCCGATTTTATGACCCATGATGACGAAAGAATGTTGCAGACAAATATGTCTAGAGAAAAAAAACAGAACAGTTATAGTGCCGGAAAATTACTGAATTTTACATTTGTGATAAAGACAGATAAAATGATCGTTTCCTGAACACAGACTGATAGTAGGTTGTGTTTAAGGCCCTTATTCAGGGTTTGTACACCTTTTTAGGGCCAAATTCAAGCACTTTATAAAGACTTTCACAGCCAATTTTTCAAATTTTCCAGGACCGTTAAAAGGACTGATCTTGTGTGAAACATGTATTTTGCAGATCCACAAATATACTTGCCATTTTTCATAAGCGATTTTTAATCTTGCATGTGCTTTTAACAATAATATGATTTTTAGATTGTGAGTAAATTGTGTTATATTTGTGGATCTTACCAATAGATGTGTAAATATTTGAGATGATTTTTTTCCCACATAAGAGTTGTGTAAAATGACTCACATATAGCTTACGTTTTCAGTTGCAGGCCATTTTTCCCATTAGTTTACCACTGTGAAATGCTACCATAATTTTTTGCATGGCCCATGATAAATGTCAATAATTGATACGTAATCCTTGCACTAATACACATTTCATATACCCGGTTTCGGTGTAATATAAACCTGTAGACAACCCAATGACGCTTCATTTAAAAATGCCATACAAGCTAATGCCAGCTGCCATTAATCACGATGGAAAAAGGGGCGGCAGGAGGTAGAGCGCTCGTCTTGGGATCAAGAGATCGCAGTTCGAATCCCGGCTCCTCCGTGTTAAATGTCCTTGGGTAAGACACTGAACCCCTAAAGCACCCAATAAGCAGGTTAGCGCCTTGGGAAATGTGAAGCACACTGTAAAGCGCTTTGGGAAGTCTTGACTTGAAAAGCGCTATATAAATGCAGATCATTTCATTTCATTTCCAAAAGAAATGCAATGGCAAAGCAAAGCCAGCAGAGAGCACTGTTAGCGTCATTTTTAAGCAGACATGGCAACCATTTCAAGCACTTCACACAAAATCCAAACATTAAAATTCAGACAATTTCCATGATTTCAAGCACCTGTACAAATCCGGCTCTCAGCATCATTACTGTATTTGTAGGATAAATTACTATTTGAAAGTGTTATTAGTGATAAGGAAGACGTGTTTTGTATATTTGGATCATTTTGGGTGGTCGGGAACAGGCCAAATAGATTTTAAATATTTCACATCGGGAACATTTGTTTGATTTATGAGCAACTCGAGCTACAAGAACGATACTGTAACGCAGGGTTCAGGAACCTTTTTGACCCAAAGAGCCATAAAAGCAAAAAATGAAAAAGAAATTGAGAGAGCCACATCATATATTTTCAGACAAAATTGAAAAAACTGCCAAACACGCTCTCTAGACCAAAGCTAATTCTTCAGCACATTTTATTTCACTGTGTGTCATTTGATGATTCAATCAAATGTATGAAATGATAATAATGCCAAATCCTGTGTCCCAAATCAATGTAAATATGCCATTTACAATTCGTCTTCCACCTTCAGTTAAGAGCGTTGAGGCAATTTTTTTCCATGAAATTTGTCCTTAATAATGCTTTCAAAACAATGTGCATGCAAAGTTCTATTGTAAAAATGTCACTAATTACTGCAAATAATAAGCATATTGTCACATTCACTTTCGGTGTAGATTGCCCTGTGCGAGAGAGAAAGAAGGAAGTGCCTTGCGCTGTGTGCAGGGATTCGCTCACCTGTACTGCTCACCCAATCAAAGTCGTTTGCCAGCGTTTTTATTTATCAGTTTAAATGGTTTCTTATCGAACTTCTGCATGAAGTCGCTTTGGCTTTATACGGACCAAAATCGGGGTGAAATCACTTGACTTTGGAACGCCACTGAGAGATGTATAATAGTTACATTTTATTTCTGAGCCATTCGTACTCATGAAAAGAGTCGTACATGGCTCCCGAGCCATAAGTTCCCTACCCCTGATCTAGAGGTACCAATTTACATTATTTTTAAGAAAAAAAGCATGTACTTTTTCCCCACAAGCATGTTTGGGGTTACCTGTAAAGCTGAATGATGATCAAGCAAGGAGACGGCAGAATCGCTTGGCGCAGTTTCTGTGGTGGCAGCCGCTCGTCTTACTGCGGTTAGCGCCCCAGTAAGCGTGCTGAACAGGTGCAGTTCATGCTGGCGGGTCTGCTCGTCTCTTCTGTCTTCCTGCTTCTGTCTCCGCTCATCGGCCTGCAGCTCCTTTTCCAGCCGGGCCTCCTCCCAGGAGAGGAGGCGGTCCTCTCCTCGTTTTGGTGCAGACGAGGGAAGGAGGCCCTCTTTAAATGCCTCATGCGGCAGGGCAGCATCAATCTTGGCGACAGTTAAACCTGCGGTGAGGAGAAAAACATGAGATCAGGGGCCAGATTATTTAATGAATGGCATAAAATATGTGCCTTGGCTGGAGGGATGGAGATCTTTTTGGAGGCTTACGTTGTCACATAAATCGCTCGATCCGCTAAAGAAAATCTCTCTACCTACAAAATACAACTTAACATGGTCATGGTGGGGCTCTCTCCAACACTGAATTTATCCTTATGTAGATATTCGACCTACGGTTTAGACTCACATCTAAGCTGAATTTACAACTACAAAATAAAATACTGAACTCAAGGAGTCGGCTTATATGTATATAATTGGTTTTGTGTCACCGGTAGCGCGTCGGGGAAGGGGGCGTGGCTTATACAGGAACTCAACGGGGCAAAAACGCGAGCACAAAATTGATGGTAAAAGTATGCTTAATGATGGTATTTTTAATCGGTACAAATATTTTGGAGAAGAAAAGAAAAAGACTCGGACAGTACCCGAAAATGGAAAAGAAGAATTAATTGTGATTTAAGATTTGATTATTATGAAATGAAAGGAAATGATCTGCAATTATATAGCGCTTTTCAAGTCAATGAAGACTTTACAATGTGCTTCACATTTACCCATTCACACACACTCACAACACCAATAGCGGCCGTGCAGCCATGCAAGGCGCCAACCTGCTTATTGGGGGCATTAGGGGTTCAGTGTCTTACCCAAGGACACTTCGACATGTAACACGGAGGAACCGGGATTCGAACCTGCGATCTCTTGATCCCGACAAACAAGTATTGAGCGGGCAGGCCGGTGGTTAGCGCGTGTGCAGCACAGGTCATGGGTTCAAATCCAGCTACCAACCTTCCTGTGCAGGGTTTGCATGTTCTCCCCGTGGGTTTCCTCCGGGCACTCCGGTTTCCTCCCACATTCCAAAAGCATGCATGCGAGGATAATTGGCCGGCAGGGCAGCATCAATCCTGGCAGCAGTTAAACCTGCGGTGAGGAGAAAAACATTCGATCAGGGGTGTTGAAATAAGATTCTTACAGGGGCCAGATTATTATATTAATGGCATAAAATATGTGCCTTGGCTGGAGGGATGGAGATCTTTTCGGAGGCTCACAATTAATTAGGACTTAAGATTTGATTATTAAACTATTATTGAGCGTTTTTTCCTTCACTACATTTTATTCTATTGTAGAGCATTTTTGGGGAACAAAATGATCAAATAAAATAATGGAAATATTTTTTTAAAAATGGTTAAACAAAAAAAAGCCATAACAACAATTAAATTAATTCCCGTTAATGAAATGAAAATGAAATGATCTGCATTTCTATAGCGCTTTTCAAGTCAATCAAGACTTCCCAAAGCGCTTTACAATGTGCTTCACATTTACTCATTCACACACACTCAGACACCAATAGCGGCCGTGCAAGGTGCCAACCTGCTTATTGGGGGCTTTAGGGGTTCAGTGTCTTAACCAAGGACACTTCAACATGTAACACGGAGGAACCAGGAATCAAACCTGCGATCTCTTGATCCCAAGACGAGCGCTCTACCTCCCGAGTTAATGCCGCCCCACAAACAATTATTGAGCGGGCAGCACGGCGGCGCAGTGGTTAGCGCGTGTGCAGCACAGTTCTGAGGTCATGGGTTCAAATCCAGCTACCAACCTTCCTGTGCGGAGTTTGCATGTTCTCCCCGTGCTTATGTGGGTTTCCTCCCACTTTCCCATAACATGCATGTCAGGTGAATTGGCCGGTCAAAATTGTCCCTAGATGTGAATGAGCGAGCGAATTGTCTGCCCTGCGTGCCTTGTTCAGGGTTTCCCCTGCCCACTGCCCGAAGATGGCTGGGATGGGCTCCGGCACCCCCGCGACCCTACTGAGGATAAGCGGTGCAGATAATCAGGGATCAGAATGGAGATTTTCATTTTCAGCTGAAATAGCCAGGGTCCAGGAATAAAGCAGGGCGGAGCCCACCCGGCCAATTTTTCTAACGGCCGCCAGGGTGCGCCAGAGCAATAAAGGAAAGAGTGAGACAGTCAGATTTTGAATTTGTTTGCTACGCAAGAGAAAAAGTGAAAAAGTCGGAATGCCTTTGGGGTTCAAAAACAGCGGAAATCCACGGATCCGCGGAAAATTCTGATCCCTGGATAATGGATGGACAATTATTGAGCGTTTTTTTCATCAATATTTTTTTTCTTCACTACATTTTATTCTATTGTAGCGTATCAACAGAGCATTTTTGGGGAACAAAATGATAAAATAAAAGTTTTTTTTTTTTTTTTAAATGGTTAAAAAAAAGCCATAACAACAATTACATTAATTTCCGTTAACTGTTTATCTAACTCAACTATATAACAAGAGAGTGACAAAAATAACACACTAACACACGAACATGTATTCAAAAGTCTTTCTGCTATATATTTTACATAAAAATGTTAAACCGAATATGGGAACCTAAATGATTTTATATATGTTATAGACAGAAGTTAAAGTTTCTTTAAACTCTGCTAAGACACCCAAATACTAGTTTTCAAATTGTATATTTTATTCAAACTAAATATGAATAAAATTACTGAATTTTGTGCAGGCTTGGGGAGTAACAGAACACATGGAACGGCAAAAATGATGTTGGCAAGCTGTTTGGATTTATTTTCATTTTGTTTCTGTCGCATTTTATGTTCGTTTTGCCGGAGATCAAAGAGATCAAAGCCAGGAGAGAAAGCTTACCACATGTTGTGAGTCATCATTTTATTCATATTTAGTTTCTTTTGTCTTTTATTAGCATATTTGGTATTGGAGTAATCCAAAAGTAATTGAAAGTAATCAAGTTAAAGTAACCCAACCCAACCCTGTATGAGACCTCCACGGCCATGTTTGCTTGATGTAGTTTACCCTCTATCCATCAGCAATATTACAGTACCTAGCAAAAGTATTGCCATTTTTCTACATTTTAGGATTCAACTTAAAAGGACAGTGTGTAATATTTAGTGCCTCTTAGTGGTACAAAAAAACTTCATACAAAAAAAAAAACCTTGATTTGAATAATAGGCAAAAATACATGAACAAATGCTATTATTTTTATTATTTTGTCCGGCATCCTGCCGCCACTCTGTGCTGGCACTGGCCCCTGCCCGCACCACAAGACACAGTGCCTTCTAGTGGTCAAACATTACACATTGGGGCTTTAAAGCTAATAAACTAAAAATATTTTCTAAGAATCAACAACTCCCCGCGAGCCTGGTGCGGATAAGCGGCAAGTGACACACAATTGTGAAGAGGAACCAAATTATTTTAACATTTCATATTATATTTACAACAAAATACTGAAAAGTAGATACTGAAAAAATATTAGCCCCTTGTTTTTTCATTTCAGCCAACTGACTCCAGATATTTACTGATGACTTCTTAATGATCCAATGTCGACCTAAATGACTACCAATGACAAACAAATGAATAAAGTTTTTTTTCTAGCACTGGGAGGCTCTAAATAAAACACAATGTCCCTTTAAATCTTTGCAATTGGCCATAATGTCATGTCTGTTGCAAAAACAATGTACCATTAATTGAAAAAAGGTTACAACCTGAGGGCAAACTTCTTGATTGAGCAGAATTTTCTCCTTGACCAAGTGTGTCTTCTGTTCCCAAGAATAATTGTCCATCTGTTTCCTGTTCACCTCTTGGTCTGCATTGATTTGGTTGCGCAAAATTAGCATTCGACGGATTTTTAGGTTTCATTTCATCCTCGTGTTTGATATCCGGATGGTCTTCAGTTTTCGGGGGCAGACCAATCAGAAATCCATGCGAAGAAGTTGGACCAAGAGAGTCTTTTAAAGAATTCTCCTTCAGGAACAAGTCACTCTCACCTGGGCTCTGAGACAATTGCTTGGACCCAAATGTCCAACTCTGGAGTGGATTGTTCACTACTGGTCTTTTAGCTAAAACCTGATCCATTGCTTTGTAGAATTTCCAAGATCTCAGTTTATGGTTATCCTTAATTCGACGGTACTCCAGTTTCATCTTTTTAATTTTCTCCCTGCACTGGTCACCGGTGCGGTATATGCCCTTTTCCTGCAGAATGAGTGCTATGCGGTCAAATACACACTGGTTCTGCAAGGAGTTTTCCAGTCTTCCTATCTGGATGGACTCATCAGACCACAACTGGAGGAGCTCCACAATCTCTTGGTCTGTCCAGTGGCTTCCCTGCTCGTGCCTCCTGCAATGGGGGTCCATTCTTCCACTAGATGGCGTTCAAGTGATCTTGGTCCCTGCAACAATATGAAAAAAAATAAATCTACTGTATTTATTCACGTTTAACATATGGGTTTTTTCACCTAGAAAAGAACCAAAAGTTTTGAGTCACATGCATACCTGTCAACCTGTACGTTTTTGCCGTACAAAGTACGTTTGTTGTGCATTTTAAGATGTGTACCAAGTACAAGAAAATCTGTACAAAAAACCCAAATTAGTCAATTATGGGTACTATCCGGTATACACCGACTCTCACCAAACGGCAAATCAATCAAGTCTAACCAGTTCGCCCCAGTAGCCTCTATCTCTGTATCGTTTTTTTTTCGTTTCAAACGAAGCGAGCGGTTTGATGCTACTGTGCGCATGCGTCTGCCGCCTGGGGATTTCCCATCATGCATCATTCCGTGGTAGTTGTGAAGTGAAAGGAAGTCAGTCTCTTTTTAGATAACCAGCTTTTTCAGCTCAACTCATTGAAGAGAGCCGGCTCTCAAACGGCTCACTTGCTTTGATACATTGTATTACGAAGTATTATGTTGTATAAAGAAGTTGAGAAAAAAGGAAGTATAAAAGGAGAAAATGAAAAAAAGACAGGTTTGTGGTTATCCCTTTAACCAGTATATTACAAACAAGAATTTAATGCAGAAAATGAACTCATAATTTGAATAAGAAAATGTATTATTCTACTGAATAATATTTGCATGTATTTTTTCCTTCTACAGTGAACGTCCAAGCTCCTTCATTTTCAGGGTTGGGTAGGGTTACTTTAACTTGATTACTTTTAATTACTTTTAGATTACTCCAATACCAAATATGCTAATAAAAGACAAAAGAAACTAAATATGAATAACATGATGACTCACAACACGTGGAAAGCTTTCTCTCCTGGCTGTGATCTCTTTGATCTCCGGCAAAACTAACATAAAATGCCACAGAAACTAAATGAAAATCAATCCAAACAGCTTGCCAACATCATTTTTGCCGTTCCATGTGTTCCGTTACTCCCCAAGCCTGCACAAAATTTAGTCATTTTATTCATATTTCGTTTCTTTTGTCTTTTATTAGCATATTTGGTATTGGAGTAATCCAAAAGTAATTGAAAGTAATCACGTTAAAGTAACCGTATCCAACCCTGTACGTTGACAGGTATGAAATCCTTTCTTTCGGAGTTCTTTGCAATATTTTGCTGAATGTGTCCTAATACACGTGCACCATTTTATTAAATGTTTTGGTATTAAAAATTGCTTATTTAAAAATAAATTTGATGTACATTGAAATCTGTTGTCATAGCCACATTTTTTCTGAGGGTTACCTGAACATACAAAAGAAAACAAAATAATATTTCTCACTGCCAAGCATTTGCTTTCTCACCGTCAATTAAAAATGCATATCCTTGAAACACATGGTTATCTTCTTCTCCTGAAGTGAAATTTTATACTTTTCCTGGCGTCCGTTTTATGACATTTGATGAGCATTTTAGAAGGCTCCAGCGTCATTATTTATTATGGAAATCGGACTTCGTTATTAAAACAAACTACTTCCGGGTCAGCTGTGCTGCGCATGCGCGCAGTTTATTCCGGGATAACTGTCCCGTGGCAGTCGGCATCGTGCTTTCCAGCTTACCGGTCTTGTGTTTTATAGCGCCCTCTACCACACTGACTGACTTTATTTCACTGTAGTTTATACATGCATCCGCATGATGACGCTATAACACTGTAGAGCAACGGGAGGAAGAATTTTGTTGAGTGAAAATACATTTGCAGACAGACGGACGGACGGACGGACAGACAGACAGATTTGGCATCATCAAAAAGTTGCATAAAATGTACATCCAGGGTGGGTAGGGTTACTTTAACTTGATTACTTTCAATTACTTTTGGATTACTCCAATACCAAATATGCTCATAAAAGACAAAAGAAACTAAATATGAATAAAATGACTAAATTTTGTGCAGGCTTGGGGAGTAACGGAATCTATCTATCTATCTATCTATCTATCTATCTATCTACCTTGGTCATATCCCTCAAGAGGGGTGACCGACAGCAAGACACACACATACAATAACAAAGAAAATAAAAGGGAAATAAATAGCAAAGAAAACACACAAAAATATTTGGACCATGGCCAACCCAATTGCCCAAACACCCAAACAAGTTAGGCACCTATTACAATGTCACTCGTTATGAGCGAGTGAGTTGTCTGTCCCCGTGTGTCCTGCGATTGGCTGGCAACCAGTTCAGGGTGTCCCCTGCCCACTGCCCGATGATTGCTGGGATGGGCTCCAGCACCCCCGCGACCCTACTGAGGATAAGCGGTGTAGCTAAGAGAGAGAGAGAGAGAGAGAGAGAGAGATCCATCCATCTATGTAACTATGCGCTGCTGTACCAGAGTCAGATAGATAGATAGATAGATAGATAGATAGATAGATAGATGTCTAGATAGATAGATAGCTTTATTCAGTATATTACCAACATGAATTTAATGCAGAAAATGAATGAATAATTTGAATAAGAAATTTCTACTTAATTCTATTTGCATGTATTTTTTCTTTTTACAGTGAACGTCCAAGCTACTTCATTTTTTGAACTTTTTTTATGATAAACCTCATTCATGTCGAGCAACTCAGTATCTCACAGCAAAATGTTCATTAACAATATATATGATATAACGAAACACATGTACTACATAAATAAACACGTTTGAAAAAAAAATATGGTGTAAAACTATTTTGTATTTTGTAAGGGAAAATACGACAGTTTGTAAGGGCATGGAGCCCTGGAGCGCGACAAGTATGAAATAATGAACGAATAAATGCCGAGGTAGCTCAGTTGCAACAAGACCGATTCCTGATGGAGCCTTAACAAGAAAGATAACCACACAAAAAAAAACATTAAAGCTTTCATTCATCCACATTTTAACGTGACATTAATGTGCAGTGGAAAAATATATTCACTGGAACCTCGCTAGTTCGCGGTTCCACGGGTTCAGAGCTTCGCCGGTCTAAAAAATATTCAAAAATAAAAATATCAAAATATATTCAAAAAATAATGATAATGAAAAATGTTAAATTCAAATTAGAAATTACATTATTTTACAAAATTTGAAAACAAAATATTCAATTAGAATTAGTAATTGCATCATTTCACAAAATTTCAAAACACAAAGAAATGCATGTACAGTAATAATGAAAAATATTAAATTAAAATTAGAAATTACATTATTTTACCAAATTTGAAAACAAAATATTCAATTAGAATTAGTAATTGCATCATTTCACAAAATTTCAAAACACAAAGAAATGCACGTACAGTAATAATGAAAAATCTTAAATTAAAATTAGAAATTACATTATTTTACCAAATTTGAAAACAAAATATTCAATTAGAATTAGTAATTGCATCATTTTACAAAATGTTAAAGCACAAAGAAATGCACGTACAGTAATAATGAAAAATATTAAATTAAAATTAGAAATTACATTATTTTACAAAATTTAAAAACAAAGTATTGAATAGAAATATAAATAGAAATTATAAATGTTAATTTGTTGCGCAAAACGACGGACTAATTATGTTAGCTAATTGTAGTGTTTGCCTGTTTTTGAAAGCTGATAACGATAATAGAATAGAATAGAATAGAACATACCTTTATTGTCATTGTTACAACATGGGATATATTGTGACAACGAAATTGGACGTGGCACTCCAGTTCCACATTTTACAGTGAGGATAAGGAAAACAAAGAGAAAAAGGAACAAAGTAGATGTTTTAACTGTCTTTGTTGTATAGGCTTTGTTTCCCTCCGAAGGGAGGGTGAATGAGGGGGTGAGGGACAGACAGAGATGGGCGGATCCAACTAGATGTTTGATCTTACTGTACACACGGTCCAGTTTTTTTTCCCTAATTGCTCAGTCCACGTGTTGAATTAATTTGGCAAGTACAGTCCTTAAACATGCCCGATTAAAGTCGCCGGCGACGATAAAAGCTCCGTTGTTCGTTGTAATTGGTTGTTCGTAAGTAAATTGTTCGGTAGAACAGTGTTCTAGACCAGACCTGGGCACTCTGGTCCTGGAGGGCCTTATGTTCTGCATGATTTTTGAGGTTTCTCTGATCCAATACAGGTGATTCCAATCACCAGTATCGTTAACGAGCACTTGCTAGCTTGCTAACGAGGTTATAATTTGTATCACCTGAGTTAAAGAAGAGCAAACTTCAAAATCTGGCAGGACGTATGACCCTCCAGGACCGGAGTGCCCAGGTCTGTTCTAGACCCTCAATTGTTATGGTAAACAGACAACATATTTTACAGGGTTTTTTTTTTTTTTGTTATAACATGAATTTCACTCTCTCTCTCTCTCTCTCTCTCTCTCTTTATCCGTATTCTATATGGTGTACTGTATACAGGGGGCGTATACTGTATACCTGTATACGTTTTTCTAAGCATTTTTGAAGGGACGCTGCTACTTCACGGATTTTCCGTTTTCGCGGGTGGTCTCGGTCCCCTTTAACCGCGATAACCGAGGGATTACTGTATGTACATATCTAGCCCCGCCCCTCACAACCAACAATTAAGGTAACAGCAATGGAGCTGCAACGAAGGCATTTCAGGGACAAAGAAGCATCTTTTTTCAAGTCGCCAGTCAACATGACGCCCAAAATGCTCGTTGTAGCGTTTTGTTAGTGAACGATAACCAACAAGCTTTTGTGATTTTGTGTCCAAAGCGGCGTGAAATGGAAGAAAGAACCTCTTTCCGAGGAAGTCGCCCGGCGAAATAACATAACGGCAAGTTGCACAACAAGCTAGCTTTTGATATCATCCAAAGAGGGTGAATCATGAATTCATGTGTTCATATTTGACGAAAAGTTGAAGGACAAACTGGGGAGAGGATGGAATCCCCCGCCCGCCTGGTGATGGAGAGGCGTGACGTCTTAACGTTTTGTTTTCGTCAAACTCCGAGTAAAACGTGTTCCCCGCTGGGTAGGTCGAGTGGCAAAGTGGGCGAGAGCAACTGAAGCAGAAAAGATCGTTTCTATTATCGCTTGAAGTCGCAAAACCATCTTACCCAGTCAGGTGTATTCGCAACCGGGCGATGTGGTCCAGTGGAGGTGCAGGTGGATCTCGTTTTTTAGGGGACTGAAATATTAGGACCACAATGGATCCGCTTTCCGCGGCGCCTCCTTTCTGAACTTCGTTTGAGGTGAGACGTTTTTGCTCGTTATTGTAAAGATTTATTTTTCCATTCCATGCCGTCAATCTCAGATTTTGTGTCTTTATTTGCCTATCACGTCCTCGCTTTATCATACCGGTCAAGATCGAGGGCTCCATGCCCTTACAAACTGTCGTATTTTCCCGTACAAAATACAAAATAATCTTACACCATATTTTTTTTTTCCAAACGTGTTTATTTATGTAGTTTAATACACTATATTGTACATGTGTTTTGTTCTATCATATATATTCTTAATTAACATTTTATTGTGAGACAATGAGTTGCTCGACATGAATGAGGTTTATTATAAAAAGAGTTCAAGAATGAAATAATAATAATAATAATAATAATAATTTACTTGTATTGTCATTCTTTGTAACAATGTACACAGAACGAAATGTCGATACACCTGACCCGTATGCAGCCGCAGCCAAACAGTAGCTTGGACATTCACTGTAGAAGGAAAAAATACATGCAAATATAATTAAGTAGAATTTTCTTATTACAATCATAAATTAATTTTCTGCATTAAATCATTGTTGGTAATCATCATCATCATCATCATCATCAGCTGCACCGCTTATCCCCAGTAGGGTCGCGGGGGTGCTGGAGCCCATCCCAGCAATCATCGGGCAGTGGGCAGGGGACACCCTGAACTGGTTCCCAGCAATTGCAGGGCACACAGGGACAGACGCCCTCGCCCCCTCATTCACACCTAGGGACAATTTGGACCGGCCAATAAACCTGACATGACATCTTTTTGGAATGTGGGAGGAAACCGGAGTGCCCGGAGGAAACCCACGCAAGCACGGGGAGAACATACAAACTCCGCACAGGAAGTCCGGTAGCTGGATTTGAACCCACACAGGAGGTTCCCTAGACCTTAGAACTGTGCCGCACATGCGCTAACCACTGCGCGCCCCGTGCTGCCCCCATATACTACATTATATACAGGTACTAACCACAAACCTGTCTTTTTTCATTTTCTCCTTTTACACTTCCTTTTTTTCTTAACTTCTTTATCTATCCATCTACCTTGGTCATATGCCTCATTAGGGGTGACCGACAGCAAGACAAACTCATACAATAACAAAGAAAATAAAAAAGGGGGGAAAAAAATCGCAAAAACACGCACAAACATTTTTGGACCATGGTCAACCCAATTGCCCAAACACCAAACAAGTTGGGGACATCCGCACAGAAGTTGGTCATGCTTTTGTCCCTCCAGATGAAAACAGGACACAAGAAAGCGGCCACGTCAGGGTGACAAAACACACTCTTTGTTCAACAGCCGGACCCGACAACTTTCACTGTTTTACCCCTGCCGCATCATACAGGTGCCCTGCCCATCCCTTAGAACGCGTCCAAATTTTCCATTATCCTTTTACAACAAACTTCTTTTTACAACATAATAATTCGTAATATAACGCATCAAAGCAAGTGAGCCGTTTGAGAGCCGGCTTTCTTTAATGAGTTGAACCGAAAAAGCCGGTTCACTAAAACGAGACGGACTTCCTTTCACTACACAACTAGCACGGAATGATGCATGATGGGAAATCCCCAGGCGGCAGACACATGCGCACAGTAGCATCAGACCGCTCGCTTCATTTGCAACGGAAAAAAAACACACCGAGATAGAGGCTACCGCGGCGAACTGGTTCGACTTGATTTATTTGCCGTTTGGTGATAGTCGGTGTATACCGGATGGTACCCATAATTGACAAATTAGCGTTTTTCCATACAGATTTTCCTTTACATCTTACACGTCTTAAAATGAATAATAGACATACTTTGTACGGCAAAAATGTACCGGTAGACAGGTATGAATACCTATCTATCTGACTTTGTTTTTAGTGTATTCAGATTGAAAATTATTTTTTATATCCGGGCAGCACGGCGGCGCAGTGGTTAGCGCATGTGCGGCACAGTTCAAGTCATGGGAACCTCCTACGTGGGTTCAAATCCAGCTCCAGACTTCCTGTGCGGAGTTTGTATGTTCTCCCCGTGCTTGCGTGGGTTTCCTCCGGGCACTCCGGTTTCCTCCCACATTCCAAAAACATGCATTTCAGGTGAATTGGCCGGTCCAAATTGTCCCTAGGTGTGAATGAGCGAGTGAGTTGTCTGTCCCCGTGTGCCCTGCGATTGGCTGGCAACCAGTTCAGGGTGTCCGCTGCCCACTGCCCGATGATTGCTGGGATGGGCTCCAGCACCCCCGCGACCCTACTGAGAATAAGCGGTGCAGCTAATGAGATATGAGATGAGATCTTGACTGCCTTTTTTAAAATTTTTTTTGCTATTGAAATGCGCCCTCAATTGCCAAAGTTTCGAACAATTGTTCCACCATAAACCTCTGCATTCTTTTAGGAGGGCAGCCCAAATCACTTGTGGGTGTTAAGCTTTGGCTTGGGTGCATCCTGAAATAGAACTCTAGTGCTGGTTATGTTGTTTTACCAACTCTAGTGTAAGTCCGCCTTCTAAGCGAGCATGCTCCATTTTTACCATCATTATTCGCATGCCTATTAGACTCAAAATAAAAAAAAGGAGTGTACACTTAATAAAAGAATGCAACACGGTATCATCATTATTTTGTATTTTAATTCGTTAAAAATTCTGCAACACCAGATTTTGGTGGTATTTTAAAAAAACGCCGTATTTGAGTTGCTCTTTCAAGCCTCTTTCAGTCGGAACAATAAAGAGAATCACCAATGCTTCACTTCTTCATGAGTGATCCGCACATAAATAGAACAAGTCTGTTGTTCTGTAAGACAGTACAGCCTAGAGATTTGCACGTTTGAGCTATAGCACATTTCTTTGTTATAATGCTCAATATTTTTCAGACTAATTCCCATTTCACATTCACATCCTATATACTCTTAACCAAACGAGGTTTTATTGACTGGTATATAATGACTTTTAGACCTTGTATCATCAAAAATCTCTGATCGTTTGAGTGTCCTTACTTCCAAAAATAGGATTTAGCAGTGCCATTTCACGAAACAGAGCGGGAAACAGGAAAAAGGAACCCATTCGCGTAGACGTACTCACAATTTATTGGGGGAAGGATGAGGAGGGTGCGCACACTCGATCCGGGGATCGATGGTCGCGGAGTGGATTAGAAATCCAAACAAAAGAAAAGTTGTCAAAAAAAACAAACAAACTGATCATACCAAAAACAAAACAGGTTCAAATACGGACAGATTCACAGAACTAGCTATTTAACAGGTTTTAAGAGAAGTCTCACGAAGTTTAACCAGGTTTAACAAGCGTTCCAACAACGCACAGTACAAAGGAGCGTGCTTAAGTACTCCAAGAGCAATCAGTCCAATGCGTCTCAGCCGGTGACAAGGGACGGGGCCAGCTGGGCACCATGACAACCGTGCAGGACATGACAATTTCATATGGAGTATTTTGAATGATCTGTCTAGATCAGGTGTCGGCAACCTTTTCGGTGTGGAGTGCCACTTTCAAATTTCCTTGTAAATCAGTGTGCCAAACCAAGATTAAAGACATTTTTTCGATATCCAACAGAGCTGTCATTGTACACCAGTCGAAATATACAACATGGATATACATTGATATCGTATAACTGACCAATTTATCTTCCACTATTCTTGTTCATCGATAAACTAAAAAAATAACGTGAGGAACATGTGTAGAAGCCTGTATGTCAGGAAGGACCAGAACAGAGCAGGAGACCCCAGAGCGTTCGTACAATTCTTTATTTGGGGAAGCGTAAGGGTTAGCGGGAGACGTGATCAATCGTAGCGTGGGACGGAGGCAGGTCGAGTTTACCAGGACTGAAGAGAAGATCGTAGCGTGGGACGAAAGCAGGTCGAATCGGAGGCAGGTCGGATCGGAGGCAGGCAGGCAGAATCAGGTAAACAAGAAGGCACATGTCATCGGGAGAGTCTTACGGGGTACAGAAGTAATCCTCCGACCAAGAGTTCTCTGCGTAACTCGTTTAAAAAGGGAGCATTAACCAATCAGGAAGCACATTCCAGCGCGCCACATGATTACCCCAGGTGGCTCCACTTGGGTAATCATGACACTGTAGCCATCCATGACTTCAACTTTTGACCACAAGAATCAACCACTCTTCATCAATAATGAACTACAATCAAAAACAAGTGATATAGACAGCTACCATACCATTCATCAATGAAATCTTATTGCAGAAAATATCAAAACTTGAAATAATAGTAATAAAGCAGAAGGCAGAAAATAAGTGCAACAGAAATAATAGCTGATTTGGTCGCAGATATAAATGGTTTTCCTTGCTTTGCTATGCAGTGAGCAATGTGATAACTTGCTTCAGTGGTGGTGTTTTTAGCAGTGACAAAGGTTTTTAGGGGCTTTGTTTTTTTTGCCGTACCTGGCAGTGTTTAGTTTACCTCTGAAAAGTGATGAGTCCCGGGGACTCGCATGCTCAAAAATCTATGGGTCCCAAAACTTTATTCCAACATCAAAATAAAAACAGAACAAAAACAATAACTCCACAACAAAATAACGTTACATAATATGTTCGAAAAGGGGTAGTAAAATGCAAATGTTTATATTACCTACCCCTTCATCTTCCCCACCAAATATACCAATGATATAACAACAATTGTAATGATATTAATAATAACAGTTATAAGAATAGCAACAATCACACAAAGTTAACTAGATGCACTATTCCCAATCCCCCGCACCACTCATACCCCACCCTCTTCATCTCTGTATTCCACCAGAAATGTTTTTTTGTATTTATATTTGAACACATGAATAGTTGGACATTGTTTGATCTCGTCTTGCAAACCCTTCCAAAGCTTGACTCCACACACAGACACACACATACTTTTCCTGGTGGTTCTCACCTTTGGGATTATGAATTCACTACAGCCCCTTAAGTTATCGAATGGATAATTTATGGATGTTTTCTGTAACTATGTTTTTGTTTACCTTAAATAGCAGTTGTGCAGTGAAACATTTTCCTAAATCAATTAATTTTAATAATTTGCAAGGATAAAATATTAGTATGGTTTCGATATCCTACCATGTGTATGGTTCTAATTGCATGTTTTTGGAGGATAAAAAAGGGCTGTAGTGAAATTTTGTAATTATTGCCCCAGACTTCTGCACAATATGTTAAGTATGGTAGAACTAGAAACCAAAAAAAGAAATATAATGCATTATAGTTTAAAAGGAATTTGGCTTTATTAATTATCGAAATGCTTTTAGATACTTTAGTTTGTATGTGTCTCATGTGTGTTTTCCAGCTTAATTTATTGTCTATTATGACCCCTAAGAACTTAATTTCTGATACAGCGTCTATTCCCTGTTTCCTGCTTGATACTATGTGAACTAAAACAGCACATATTCTGTGTGCCGTGTGCAAGAGGAAGTCTTATTTTTGCTTAATGAACTATACTACGTGGTTGAAATTTAAGCAGGATAGCAACTATCCGACTTTGGTTTCTTCCAATTATTTTTCAAGGTTACAAAATTCATTCATCCAAAATAAAATTGAGTAATTTCATTTATTTTATGTATATTTGGTCTTTTATTAGCATTTTTGGTATTGGTTTTATCCTAAATTAATTAAAAGTATTCAAGTTACATTACTGCAATATTATGGTATATTTGGATTACTGATTACTTTTTCAACGGGTAAGTAGTAACTGTATCGGATTACATTTTTAAAGTACCCACCCATCCTGGTCGGATGTCAAGTTGGGGCTGTCAGTGTTCTCGTTTGCCCGTGTCCCTGCGTCCTAGACGCATTTTTTTTGCTGGGGACGCATCGTGTCAAATCAACGTGCGTCCCCGGGACGCAACTTTTTTGACACCAAATTGTCATTATCATTTTTTAACAAAGATTTACCGCACTCCAAACTTTTCGTCAGGCAGGTCCACCATTGTTGTTTTGGTCTCGCAGTTGGAGTTTTCGTCTGCACGCCGATCTCGAGTTCGAGTTGAGGAGTGAAAGTCCGTTTCTTTTTAGAGAACCGGCTTTTTCGGCTCAACTCATTAAAGAGCCGGCTCTCAAACGGCTCACTTGCTTTGATGATTGATATTACGAATGATTATGTTGTATAAAGAAGTAAAGAAAAAAAGGAAGTATTCAAGGAGAAAATGAAAAAAGACAGGTTTGTGGTGATCCCTTTTAATCAGTATATTACCAACAAAAATTTAATGCAGAAAATGAATTCATAATTTAAATAAGAAAATTCTACTTTTATATTTGCATGTATTTTTTCCTTCTACAGTGAACGTCCAAGCAACTTTATTTTTGAACTTTCTTTTATAATAAAACTCATTCATGTCGAGCAACTCAGTGTGTCACAACAAAATGTTCATTAACAATATATAAAATGCACCGGAAAAAACATGTACAATATAACATGTTAAACTACATAAATAAACATTTTTGAAAAAAACGATTTTTTTGTATTTTGTAAGGGAAAATACGACAGTTTGTAAGGGCATGGAGCACACTAAATTTTGGGGGACCCATAGATCTCTGTTGGGACCCATAGATTTTTGAGCATGCGAGTCCCCGGGACCCATCACTTTTCACAGGTAAAACGAACACTGGGCTGTACAATATTTTGTGCTCCAGGATTTGTGTCACAAACATTCAAATGGGTCTGACTGCAGGTAAATCCAATTGTCTATGAATTTATTCCACAATTTTGGAGTCACTGCCAACAGTACTCACTTTTGTGGAGACGCTCATAGATTTACCCCATAAAAATGTTTTTAAGCACGCTCTGCTCTGTAAATTGTATGCAGTTTCCAATTATTTTTAGCCTGTCTTAGAGAATTTGCAGCGTTGAAACTACTGATCTCTTGTTCTTACTTATACTTTCATTCTACTTTTGGCTCAGGTTGTTTTTCTCAGCAAGAGAAATTAGTGGATGCAGTTAGTCACTAAAGTAACGGACCGTGTTGATATTTAAAGCATTGGTCTGCTTAGCCCAGGCGTGTCCAAAGTCCGGTCGGGGGGTCAGTCACGGCCAATGATCAAATTTTTACTGGTCCGCGGCCTCTGTCATAAAATTAATAACATGTGGCCCACCAGTAATGTTGACCGCATTTTAGAATAGATTTGTATTTAAAAAAAAAAAAGCACGGCGGCGCAGTGGTTTGCGCGTGTGCGGCACAGTTCTGAGGTCGTGGGAACCTCCTGAGTGGGTTCAAATCCAGCTCCCGGCCTTACTGTGCGGAGTTTGTATGTTCTCCCCGTGCTTGCGTGGGTTTCCTCCGGGCACTCCGGTTTCCTCCCACATTCCAAAAACATGCATTTCAGGTGAATTGGCCAAATTGTCCCTAGGTGTGACTGAGCAAGTGAGTTGTCTGTCCCCGTGTGCCCTGCGATTGGCTGGCAACTAGTCCAGTGTGTCCCCTGCCCACTGCCCGATGATGGCTGGGATGGGGTCCAACATCCCCGCGACCCTACTGAGGATAAACGGTGCAGCTGATGAGATGAGATGAGAGATGAGAGATGAATAATTTTACCAGATAATGGCAGTAACTCTTTGGCCAATATTAGCCCACCCTAATTCTGACATGGTGACTGTGAACAAAAAGCGAACTGGGAGCAAGCACTGTGAAAATGTGAAGCAACTGGAAGCTGTTTTAATGGCACAGCAGCACTTCTTCACGAGACCATAAGAGTCAAATGAGAATGCTACAAAGGCATGCTACGAGTTGGCGACGCTGTTAGCCAAGCTATGTCAACCTTTCACAATGGTTGAATTTATTAAAGACTGTATAAAGAATTCCAGGCTGACTAGACCACCCTCACATATTTTCAGCTTACCAAATCTGGCCTGCTTTCTGAAACATTTGGACATAGCCTATTCCTATAAATGGCACCCAACGTTTGAGTGCCCCCTGACTGTTGTGTGCTGTCAATAGCCCTCACAAATGTACTGACTGCAATAAAACCTGGTCTTGAATAGGCCAAAGAGTCTGATCAAGGGCAGATTCCCATTTTATTGGAAGAGGTGGATACTTAGCCAACCACAAAATGGTGTTTCTTCTCCCAATTTTTTTTTTTAAATTTTGCATTTAAATTGTTTTTTCCTCATTGATGAAAAAATATGTTGTAATCATTTTAATCTGTTTTATTTTACAATTGGCATGCGCAAACAAATATCCAGTAAGAATAATGTTGAGGCTTTCAAAGACCATTTAGAATGTCTGAGGATTTTGAATTATTTAATCAAAGATCAGTGAAACTGTCACGGACCAGGAACGGAGACGGCACCCAGTAGCGTTCGTTTTACTCAGTTTTATTAATAAAGAAACAGTGAGAAAACAGGTCTATGGCCAGGACGAGGGGAGCAAAACAGAAACAGGTCCAGAAAAAGGTCGGCAACAGATATCAGGCAGGAAAACAGGGCAGGATAATGTCGAAGCAAACAAAAGCTTGCCCAGCTGAGAGCATAGGTTTGCAGATGGTCTGACGGGTTCCTTTCGGAATACGGGAGTTTAAAAAGAGTCAGCCAATCAGGTCCCGTGGCTGTTGGCGCCAACGGGGCAGCCACAGGTGCCTCGAATCAGTAATCATGACAGACCCTGTCAACCCTGAGACTGTGGGGCTACGCGTTAACCACTGAGCTTCTGCTCTTCATATTTAATCAATTTTATGGTATGAGATACCAATGACTATGACCCAATAAATATTGACGACGTGTTTGTCGAGTATTTTGTTTTGCGCGAGTAGGTCTTTTAACCCCGAAGGACACCATTAAAAAAGCGTTTGTCTTCATAACTTGATCTGTCTTCTGTCCTCTCTAGGCCACTGTTCTACTTTACTGCCACAAGGGAGTCCAGTTCCAATTTGCCAGTGACGCAGAGATAGAGACGCCGATATACTGCCCAGGGTTCTACTTTTCATGGATGCTGCGGTGTCTCTGCTGCAATGGTGGACAGTACTTGTCCTGACAGCAGAACCCAAGTGGATTGATACTGCAGAGGTGTTCACCAATGCTTGGGCTGTTCAGATTAATGGAGGCCCTGAGGAGGCGGATCGCATCGCAAAGGAACATGGTTTTATCAACCACGGAAATGTGAGTTAGACATTCGATATACTGTATGTGTGTGTGTGTCCTAACGCTTGCTGTCAAGATGTTGCTGTCGTATGAGATGATTCTGACACTCCATGCGACGCTACTTAAATCGTTGTTGGAATCCCTTTTGCACCAATAATGCACTACCATCTCTGTGACTTTCTTTTTTGCTTGTCATTATTACACAATCCTTTTTTTTAAAACAAAGATTTACCGCACTCCAAACTTTTCGTCAGGCAGATCCGCCATTGTTGTTTTGGTCTTGATAAAATGTTATTTTCTTATGTCTTTTACTGTGTTAATGCTAAGTAACGAGCTCAATTTTTATTTAAACGATCGCATTAAAGGTGAGGTGGGTCGATTAAAAGTTGAAAGTTAAATATTTTCTCTTTTATATATGTGTTAACAGTGGCCAACTGAGTTTATAGAGTGCCTATGATTTCTTTTTCTATCACGCTTATCTGCTCTTAATTTTATTAAAGCTGTTCTGGCCGCGGTACACATTCGGTACACACCGTGCTCTTCATCGCAGTTTTTGTCACGATTGACCATTGCCCTCACCTGTGCCCGCTCGTTTGGCGCCACCTGCTGCTCGTTGCCTGATTGGTTCCCCTCCTAATTAAACTCTCATTCACTCCTTGTCAGTCCGTCAAGGAACCTCCGCACTTGCAAGGCAAGCATTTTGACTCTGGGTACCGTTCTGTTCCCGAACTATCCTGTATCCGGGATCGTTCCCATATCCTGTATCGATCCCTGATCCAAGCTCTGTCATCCTTTATCCAGTATCGATCCCGTCATTCCCGTCCTGTCCAGTATCCTGCTTGTTATTGATTCCGTCTGTCCTGTATCCTGTATCGATCCCTGATCCAAGCCCCATTATCCTGTACCCCAATGTTTTTCAACCAGTGCGCCGGGGCACACTAGTGTCCTGTGTGCCGCAGGAAATTTCCCAATATTATCTTTCCATAAAAAAAAGCATGCCATTGTCCAGTATATTTCCTTTTATTTCAGTGGTCAGCCAAAAAACATTTAACATTCATCTACCCGGCAGCAGTTTCCTATTCTTTTTATATATTTATTGTGAGGTAGACAGGGAAATGTTATTGATAACTTATTTTGTTTGATGAAGCTGTTCAAGATTGGACTCCAATAGAAATAATACAATGATTCAGTGTGAAAATATTGCTTTTAATTGTACTTATTTGGATTGATAATTTCTTGTTTGAAAAAAAAAAACTGAAAAAGTTAATGTAATAAAATAAAAAGTCAATGTACTCACGGGATCGGAGCGTGTTCGGAATGCGGAAGTGGATCCTCCGGAGCGGGAGATCGTACTGACGACTTGTTAGTAGGGACAGGAGATCAGACGTGGTTGGTGGTCAAAAACGTGTCTTAGCCGGAGACAAACGGGGAACCGGGAACAGACGAGTGGGATACGGGTGACAAAACAGGACAGACGGTAGTCAGAATCAAAAGTGCTTGCCTTGTGTAAACAGAGGTTCGCTGACGGACTGACAAACGGCAAGGGAGAGCACTGAGCTTAAATAGGAGAGGGAACCAATCAGGTAACCAGCAGCAGCTAGCGCCAAACGAGCGGGCACGGGTGAGTGTAATGAGTAATCATGACAAATTCATTAAAATTTGAAAAAACTAATTAGCGTAACTGGGAAGTCAGAGAGTGTAACTTGATTTCATCTCAGGTTTTGGACATGCTTGGACCAACTAGAATACAAAAAAAGCCCCCCAAAGGATCAAAGCTTCATAATATGATTCAATTACTTTTGTTGAATCAAATGATCACAGGTTTAGTTGAGCTTGTCAAAATGTCACAGACCAGAAACAGACACAGGACCCAATAGCGCTCGTTTTCTCTGTTCTTATTAATAAAGAGGGAGAGCAGGGTTTGCTTCCACGATCCGATGGTTGACGGACAAGAGGAGCAGGAGATGCGGTAGTGGCACTTCTGTTTCTAGCGAGGAAGGTCAAAGACAGGCGGGAATTTCAAGTCGTTAGGCGGGACTGCAGAGCAAGGGCGGAGTCGAGTTCGGAAACAAGGTCGGCAACAGGAGTCAGGCAGGTTGCGGGGTAAAATACAGTAGATCGGATAACGGGCAGGCAGAACGAGGCAGAGTCAGGTCCGGAAACAGGTTGGCATCGAGGATCAGGCAGGGAAAAGCAGGGCAGGAACAGAGTCGGACGAAAAGGCTTACTGAGCTGGGAGCAACGGTTCGCATAACGATCTGACAGGGATCTCTTGGAAGTCGGGGGTTTAAAAGGAATTCAACAGCCAATCAGCTGTTCAGGCTGTTGGCGCCAATTAAGCAGTCGCAGGTGCTCTAAATCGGCAATCATGACACAAAATCCTAGTTAAACAAATTTGGATTATCATTGGTGTGAACTCCAGAGGTTTCCTGGTTTCCTGTAAATAACATTTTTAGCCGTTTATCTACATTAAAAAAAGCAACAAAATAATATACTGGTCTTGTGATAGATTGTTATTTTTAAAAATGATCATGGTACAAGTTTCCCTACCATGTTGGAGCTTGTTCTTTTCAGCAATGGCTACTGGATTTGACCATGATTTATTATAGAGTGTGTCCTGCTGGATAGAGCGGTGTGAAATATGCTGCTTGAAGAACAGCCAATGTACTGAGCAACCGAGAAGACAAACACATACCTGTCAACCTGTACGTTTTTGCCGTACAAGAAAATCCGTACGGAAAAACGCAAATTTGTCAATGATGGGTACCATCCGGTATACACCGACTATCACCAAACGGCAAATCAATCAAGTCAAACGAGTTCGCCGCGGTAGCCTCTATCTCGGTATCGTTTTTTCATCGCAAACAAAGCGAGCGGTTTGATGCTACTGTGCGCCTGCGTCTGCCGCCTGGGGATTTCCCATCATGCATCATTCTGTGGTAGTTGTGTAGTGAAAGGAAGTCCGTCTCTTTAGAGAACCGGCTTTTTCGGCTCAACTCATTAAAGAGAGCCGGCTCTCAAACGACTCACTTGCTTTGATGCATTATATTACGAATTATTATATTGTAGAAATAAGTTAAGAAAAAAATGAAGTATAAAGGCGAAAATGAAAAAAGACAGGTTTGAGGTTATCCCTTTAATCAGTATAATACCAACAATAATTGAATGCAGAAAATGAATTAATAATTTAAATAAGAAAATTCTACTTAATTATATTTGCATGTATTTTTTCCTTCTACAGTGAACGTCCAAGCGACTTCATTTTTGAACTTTTTTTTATAATAAACCTCATTCATGTCGAGCAACTCAGTATCTCACAACAAAATATTAATGAACAATATATATGATATAACGAAACACATGTACAATATAACATGTTAAATTACATAAATAAACACGTTTGATAAAAAAATATGATGTAAGATTTTTTTTTTATTTTGTAAGGAAAAATATAACATAATATATAATAATTTACTTTTATTGTCATTCTTTGTAACCATTGCCACAGAACGAAATGTCGATACACCTGACCCAAACTGTTAAACTGTAGCGAGCCGATGCAGCCGCAGCCAAACAGGGCGCAGCCATATTAGTCATTAGGTGACCAAACCCCCCAATTCCAACCCTTAATGCCGAGCGCCAAGCAGGGAGGCAATGAGTACCAATGTTGTAAGTCTTAGGTATGACTCGGCCGAGGCTTGAACCGGCGACCTCCCAGTCACTGAGCGGGCGCCCTACCATCTAGGCTACCGAGCTGGTAATATGAGTTTGTAAGGGCATGGAGCCGTGGAGGTTGACAGGTATGCAAACAAGAGTTTGTTTTTCCCACTATTCCCTTCTGCGGGCGAATAAAACTCCGTTCTTTCCTGTCTATAATCTAATTACATATCTGACAATGTATAACTATCGTACTGACCTAATGCAGCCAGGTTAACTTTTTTGCCGGCACTATTATTTAGAGGTTCACAAACAAGTGTTATTTTAGTTATGGCCAATGAGAGAAGATGCTACAAACAGTAGATACAGTATAATATGCAGAATATGCAGTGTTCATTTTACCTGTGAAAAGTGATGAGTCCCGGGGACTCGCATGCTCAAAAATCGATGTGTCCCAACAGAGATCTATGGCTCCCCAAAATTTCGTGTTGTCGAGGTTGAAATTGTAAATCGGCGACAAATATATAATAAAAATCTATATATATATTTATTCATCTATCCATCCATGGTTAGCGCATGTGCGGCACAGTTCTGAGGTCGTGGGAACCTCCTGCGTGGGTTCAAATCCAGCTCCCGACCTTACTGTGCGGAGTTTGTATGTTCTCCCCGTGCTTGCGTGGGTTTCCTCCGGGCACTCCGATTTCCTCCCACATTCCAAAGACATTTCAGGTGAATTGGCCGGTCCAAATTGTCCCTATGTATGACTGAGCGAGTGAGTTGTCTGTCCCCGTGTGCCCTGCGATTGGCTGGCAACCAGTTCAGGGTGTCCCCTGCCCACTGCCCGATGACTGCTGAGATGGGCTCCAGCACCCCAGCGACCCTACTGAGGATAAGCGGTGCGGCTGATGAGATGAGATGAGATATATTTATTCAGTTTTAATCATCAAATTATTAATTCATTTTCGGCTTTAAATTATTGTTGGTAATATACCGATTAAAGGGATAACCACAAACCTGTCTTTTTTTCATTTTCTCCTTTTATACTTTCTTTTTTTCTTAATTTCTTTATACAACATAATCATTCGTAATATAATGCATCAAAGTAAATAAGCCGTTTGAGAGCCGGCTCTCTTGAATGAGTTGAGCCGAAAGAGCCGGTTCTCTAAAAAGAAACGGACTTTCACTACACAACTCGAACTGGAGATCGGCGTGCAGACGAACCGCGAGACAAAAACAACAATGACGGATCTGCCTCACAGTTGTTTGGAGTGCGGTAAATCTTTGTTAAATAATGATAATGACAATTTTGTGTCAAAAAAGTTGCGTCCCAAGGACGCACGTTGATTTGAGACTATGCATCCCCAGCAAAAATGATGCGTCTAGGACGCAGGGACGCGGGCAAACTAGAACACTGAATGTTTTAACGCCGTGATGACACAGCAAGGGTTATGTCGGGGAATCTATTCAGCAGGGCTTTTTGAAGCTCAGGATTGAGATTTTAGAAGGTCTTAGTCATATTTCTGTCATTCCCATGGTAGTTTTCCCGGCAGGCCAGAGGGAACTAATGTATAATAGAAGGTAATGGGATTTATTTTTAATGTGATTATGGGATCATCACAAAGCTGATGATTTATTCAATTGTACTCCCTGCCCAGTAATGCTGAAATGCAGCATCGTGTAAGTGGAGTATCGTTCTGCTAATTATAGTTAAGTCAAATTTTGTTTGTAGTTTGTTTGTTAGGGTTGATTAGCGGGCATTTCGGAGTCAATTGTCTCTGATTGGCTCTGTTGCCTTGGTGACAACAGATTCACAGGATTTTGTCTGGGAACAGTAACATGTTTACATATTTGGTTGCAGATTGTTGCTCATTTTTTGCATATGTTTATGTATATGTGTGGTGTTGCCACAGTAGCAGACCGCCTTACCACACAAATGATACCTGGCATTGTCCTTTTCTGTAGTTAGGGCGGGAAAGGTCCAGACCACACTACGGACCATGTCTGCTTGTGTCATTTTAGCCTCTGGTAAGTGTGCGCAAATAGATTCGGCCTTCTCTTCTGCTTGACAGGCAGGATGCGGCAGCAGGCCAGGTAGGAAGAGGCACTAAAATTGTGCCTTTCAGTCAAGACTCAGGCATAAACTTAAGAGAAGGGTCGAGGGTGCTGAGTGAGAGAAAGAAGGGCTGCACTTTCTACATAAAGAAGCAGCGAATTCAAGTAAATAGGCGGGGAAGTGAAGTATTGATCACAGGACAATAGTATCAATCTCATCCAAGTACTTGTGTCGTATCAATAATATCGATATTTGGATCGACCCACCCCATACTACTCACCACTGTTCGCAAGATGTGTTTTTATAAGCCATATGTCTCACTTGTGCCTCAACGCTCTGGGCGCACCTTGGAAAATTACCTTACATGATTTCAAAGTAAGAAAGAGATTTAGAGAGCTGATGGCTAGCTGCATCGGGTAACCTGGACTCCAGCCATGTCTCCGTGAAGATTAAATAAACTCTACTGCATGAATCGGTTTCCCATGAGTTGTAGCTCCGGGTGAACCGTTTAATAGGTAATGGATCTGGCGTTGGTGAGATACAGGCTTGGCAAGGGTGGCTTAAAAGAGTAGTTATGTGGCTTAGGCTTAGCTGATGGCCTCGTTATTGCTTCCTCTCCCAACGCCGCCTCAGTTGCTTCAGGTACCTGATAACAATCCGCGGAGCACCCACTGGTGATCAACGTTTTTTTGCGCTCTTCTGACTTACCTCAGAGTCTGATTTGATGAATGAACTTATTTTCAAAGTAACGAGCCACTTAAGGCTAGCTGTCGCCATGCTTCACAGTTTGTTTTTGCGAAGGTGGACACATTGAGTTGTGCGCCCGCCCACCCTGGCTGTTTGACAGCATACACCAGCCTATCACAGTCACGCCCGTCCAACACATAAAACCTTCCCCAGCTCCCCCCTGCTAGCATTTGCTGTGTGCTGTCTGCTCAGAGCACAATGCAGGATAAGGTGATATCAATGACAATAAAAACAATTAAATTTAAATTTTTGTAACGGCCGCTAGCGGCGCTCGAGTGTTGCTACCATTAACTGCCCTGTCAAAGCTATATTATTATTATTAAAGCTTTGAAAACTCTCTCGGTGTACCGTCTTTCTTTGTAAATATGTGTAACCCATGTACAATATGTATTTGCAACTGTATATGTTTGTAATGTATTTATTTGTATTTATTTTAGACACTTATTCTGATATGTTTTGCACGGGTGAACGAAAAATGAGGGGCGAAACAAACGCGGGGTGCCGAGTTTAAGTGGGGACCGCTAAAGGTGAAGGACAGACAAGGAAAGACGAGGGGGTAAAAAGTCAGTTAAAGAAAAAGGAGTTGCGTGAGTAAATGTGTTCATCTGATATATTTTTCCCACCCTTACCTTTGGAAATATACACTTTTTTCTACTACTTTCAACGGGACCTAGACTCTGCAGGTCTGCATCAAACCTTAAGTACTGGTATCATTTTCCATTAATTTTGCCGGCTGCGATTTTTGGACTGTGGACTTTAATGAAGGACATTGATGCTAGGTCTTTAGCTTGGCGTCGGCTGGTTCTAGGATTGTGCACTATAAGCCCAAGAAAGTCTTGGCCTTTGTGTACTTTCTATGAAGTCACTATCTTTGATTTTTGCATTTCGGAGATGGAATATGAGCTTGCTCTGTCCACTCCACGCATCGGCCCGGTATTGCAGTACCTCCGGGAACGGTGCATTCGCAATGATCGCAGCAAGGCTTTAGGGCTAGGACCTTAGCTTGGCCTTTTGGCTGAGAGTAAGTGTCCCGGCTCCTAGGCTTAGTATCGTATTATGAACTGACCGATAACGGATAATGGATAATGAATAACGAAGATAGATCAATAACCCCTTAAAACCCCACATTTAGTTTCAGTCGCGGGACTTGAAGTCGGGTTTGGGTTAATTTTGTGTTTGTGTTACATGTTTAAATGTGGGCGCATGCGGCTTATATACAGGTGCGGCTTGTGTATGTACCAAATCAATTTTCCTCTTAAAATGTGGTGAGTGCGGCTTATGATCAGGTGCGCTCTGTAGTCGGGAATTTACGGTATTCAAACAAATATCAAATTAACTTTCACAGAACTCTTCTTTCCAACCAAAACTTTTTGTTTTCTCTCCAGTCGTTTTGTGTTTTTATAAATGTTTATGTGCACGGTTCACACACGGATTTATACTCCACAGTATTATGCGGTTCAAAGCACAATAGCTACACTTGCAGTATCTGCTGTCTCTTCCCACGGGACTCTGAAGGAAAAATATGGCCAGACTATCCAGATTAAAGCTGTCAAATCTTTCTATGTTGCAGAAATAGAACTAAAAAAAAAGAGTAATATATTTGAGCTCTTGAAGTTGTACGGTTTTGATTTGATTTTGTCCTCAGTTTACCACTTAAGTCTGTTTCCCTTCTATGTTTTTAATGGAGGTTTAAGTGGTGATGAAGGGGTTGCTTGTTCTAGAGCAGGGGTGTCAAACTCATTTTAATTCGGGGGGCCACACGATAGATTAAACATTCTGTCGGGGGCCGGACTAGTAGATTAAGGAGAAAGAAAAAGAGAGATAAGGAAATAAGAGAAAGAGGGAGGAAAAGGAGAGAGGGCGGGACAAAGAAAGAAAAAGAGAGAGGGGGGAGAGCGTGAGAAACAAAAGAGATAAAAAGAGAAGTCGTGAGAGAGGGGGAAAGAAAGGGAGAGGAAGAAAGAAATCCAAAGAGAAACAGAAAGACAGAAGGAGAGAAAAGAGAAAAGAAAGCGCAAAGGGTAGGAAGAGAGAAAGAGAAAAGGAAAAAAGGAAATTAGAGCAAAATAAGTTAAAAAGACAGAGAGAGAGAAAGAGACAAAGAGCAAAATAGGAAGAGAAAAAGAGAGACAAGGAGAGTGAAAGAGACAGAGTGGGAGAAAACGGGTAGAAAAGAAAGAGAGAGAGAAATAAATACAGGTACAGTGACTTTGTTCAAGGCACCTGGCTTTGGCAACATCAAGTTGACATATTTCAACCTGCAGTTTGTTTTTCTCTTGCGCTTCTCTGGTTGTTGTCCCGCAGGCCGGATTCAATCCCATAGCGGGCTTGATCTGGCCCACGGGCCGCCTATTTGACACCAGCGTTAAAGAGATAGTGGTAATGGATTGTGTACAGTTGGGTAAAAAATATATTATTTGGAGTGTCCATTATAAAGTTTCAATTTAAGACTTTCTGTGTTTGGCGCTTAGAAATATTGTTGTTTTTGTGTGTGTATGTGTGTAATTATTTGTGTTTCCTGAAGGGGGAGTGTGTGATATTGAATGCCTCTTTCTGGTACAAAAACCTTTCTTTCAGTAAAGAATAGAATAGAACATACCTTTATTGTCATTATTACAAAAGCACGGCGGCGCAGTGGTTAGCGCTTGTGCGGCACAGTTCATGTCATAGGAACCTGTCGTGGGTTCAAATCCAGCTCCAGACTTCCTGTGCGGAGTTTGTATGTTCTCCCCGTGCTTGCTTGGGTTTCCTCCGGGCACTCCGGTTTCCTCCCACGTTCCAAAAACATGCATTTCAGGTGAATTGGCCGGTCCAAATTGTCCCTAGGTGTGAATGAGCGAGCGAGTTGTCTGTCCCTGTGTGCCCTGCGATTGGCTGGCAACCAGTTCAGGGTGTCCCCTGCCCACTGCCCGGAGATGGCTGAGATGGGCTCCAGCCCCCCCGCGACCCTAATGAGGATAAGCGGTATGGCTAATGAGATGAGATGGGTTGAACATATTGTGACAACGAAATTGGGCATCACACTCCAGTTCGCATCTTAACAGTGGGGATAAAAGAAAACGAAGAGGATAAAGGGACAAAGAAGATAAGGTTATCATTTACACAATATAAAGGAACAAAGGAGATAAAGGTTATTTACACAAGAAAATGTGGGCATGTAGAATGTTACATACAGTTTTGGGATTGTATTAGTGCAATATGCAAAAATAGTCAACATTGTACAAAGTGAGCATAGGCATGAATAGCATTTGACATCTGTATGAGGTAGTGTGTTTGCAAGAGTTTCAGTTATTTGTGCGGTGTGTGTTAAGGGTAGTAATGGTTCTGGGGAAGAAACTGTCTCTGAGTCTGTTTTTTGTTTTGTGTGACCTGTAGCGCCTGCCGGAAGGCAGCAGGTCAAAGAGGTGGTGGCCGGGTAGCGAGAGCAGGCAATGTCCTCCAGACTGGGCAGAGAGCAACCAACGATTCTCTGGGCTGTGTTGATGACGCTCTGAAGCGTTTTCCTGTCTGCTGCCGTGCACCCAGCATGCCACACCGTAAAGCAGTATGTCAGAATGCTCTCCACTGTGGCTTTGTAAAGGGACACCAGCAGCTGCTGTTTCAGATGATTTTTCCTGAGCACTCTCAGGAATTGGATTTGCTGCTGGGCCTTCCCTACCACCGCCCCCGTGTTTGCAGACCAGGAGAGGTCATCGGAGATGTGCACGCCCAGGAATTTGAAAGAGTGGACTCTCTACACAGTCTCCTTTTATAATGAGTGGTTCTGGGTTCCTGCTTTTCCTCCTGAAGTCCAGTGTGACTTCTTTTGTTTTTGTACTGTTCAGTATGAGGTGGTTTTTCGAACACCACGTTGTCAGTGACTCCATGGACACTGGCTGAGACGCATTGACTGATTGCTCCTTGGCACTACTGAAACGCGCTCCTTTGACCCGTTAGTTGTCTGAGCGTTTGTGAAACTTCTGCGATACGTCTGTGAAAATTCTGTGACACTTTTGTGAAACTTCTGTGATACTTCTGTTTAACTCTAAGAAATGCCTAGTCTGTAAATTTGCCTGCGTTTGTTGCTGTTTTGTTTCTGCGATGGTTTGTTTAATTTTCACTATTCTTTTGTTTGGATTTCTATCCACTTCTGCGACCATCGATCCCGGATCGAGTGTGCGCGCATAACTTCTCTCCCCAATAAATTGTGAGTACGTTGCGCGAGTGGGTTCTAAATTCTGTCTCCTGCCCTGGTCCGTGACACCTTTGGGATTATGAATTCACTACAGCCCCTTAAGTTAGAATTTCCCTCTTTCCGAATGAATCATTTATGGATGTTTTCTGGCACTATGTTTTTGTTGACCTTAAATAGCAGCTATGCAGTGAAACATTTTACTAAATCATCTACCGTAAATTCCGGACTATAAGTCGCTCCTTTTTTCCCAAACTTTCAACCCTGCGGCTTATTCAGTGATGCGGCCAATTTATGTCATTTTTCTAACGGCCGCCAGCAACGCTCGAGTACAAATGATAAGATTTAGACTGCAACTTCTTAGTTTGTGCACAAATTAATTTAGCGTAGACATATCCTCAACATGCAAATTGCAAAAAGAAAGGCACATGACGCAACTTACAAACTAAACGCAATCGAGCAGTCAGATATAGAAGGAAACAGAACTTCTGCACGTAAACTTTACTTAGCGAGCGTGATGCTGGCGTGTTTTTGAATAAGGGAGCGTGGAACGACGTCTATATGACAAAGACTCTTCCCCATACTGAAGGAAGACGACTTTGATGACGTCAGTTAAAAGGAGGAAGATGAGGACGGTTAACCGTGTTTACAACAAGTACGGTATGTTTTCTTAACAGAGCTGTTAACTGTGTTGCGAGCGTGTTGCTAGTAGCGTTTTGCTACCCTTCACAAGCACGGTTTGAGATGTAAGTTATAATATTATTATTAAAGCTTTGAGAACTCTCTCTGTGTACCGTCTTTCTTTGTAAATATGTGCAACCATGTATAATATGTATTTGCAACTGTATATTTTTGTAATGTATTTATTTTAGAAACTTATTCTGATATGTTTTGTACGAGCAAATGAGAAAGAAGGGGCGGGGCAAACGCGGGCTGACGGGAAGTAGAGTAAAGGTGAGACGTGTTTGTGGACACGGCCGACAATAGTGGATATCTATTTTTCCCACCCTTACCTTTGGAAATATACACTTTTTTCCTTGGATTACTTTCAACGAGCACCCGGACTCTGCCGGTCTGCAAGTACCGGTATCATTATCCGTCCATTTTCCCGGCTGTGTTTTTTGGACTGTATCGGGTATGGGTTTGTACTGCGTTTTTTCAATGTGGGCGCATGCGGCTAATATACAGGTGCGGCTTGTGTATGTACAAAATCGGTTTTCCTCGCGAAATGTGGTGGGTGCGGCCTATAATCAGGTGCGCTCTATAGTCCGGAATTTACGGTAATTTTAATAATTTTGAGTGCAGGAGTAAAATATGAGTATGCTCTCAATATCCTACCCTGCAAATAACAAACAAATAAAAACAAATAATGTGGTGGCTTAACCTTCTTCTTAGCTCTCTTAGTTCTTGTTGGTGACTCCATGTTTTGGTTTTGACTGCTGCCTCACCATCGTGGTACTCCCTTGCTATATCACTTTTTTGTAGTGTGAAGTGTAAATGTCACAAACAAGAAACGGACACAGGACCCAATAGCGCTTGTTTTCTCAGTTTTTATTGAAAAAGAGGGAGAGTAGGGCTTGCTTCCACGATCCGATGGCTGACGGACAAAAAGAGCGAGCGGTGCGGAAGTGACACTTCCAAGTCTGGCGAGGAGGATCGGAGACAGGCAGGAAAAGCAAGCCGTTGGCTGGGGCTGGAGATCAAAAGCGATGTTGAGTTCGTAAACAAGGTCGGTAGCAGGAGGAAGGCAGGCAACGGGGCAAAACAGGTCGGATAACAGGCAGGCAGAACGGGGCGTAATCAGGTCCGGAAACAAGTCAGCAAAAAAGATCAGGCAGAAAAAAGCAGGGCAAAAACGGAGTCGGAGGAAAAAGCTAACTCAGCTGAAGGCAACAGTTTGCATAACGATCTGACGGCTTCCTCTTGGAAGCCAGGGGTTTAAAAAGAGAGTGACAGCCAATCAGCTGTCTGGGCTGTTGGCGCCAATGAAGCCGTCGCAGGTGGGCTCAATCGGCAATCATGACAGTAAAGTGTTTCTACACTTTTGCGGAATTCAGTCGAACTGTTTTCTCTGTGTCCGTCATTTTTCATGAGTTGGATTTACTGTAGCATTTAAAAATAGCGCCTCAGTTCGCACGCAACTTCTTTCTGTTCTGCTCGCAGACTCCTGCTCCGTCTCCAGTCACTGGCTCTGCGACGTGCTGAGTTACCCATAAATTGCACGCGACACAAGGAATCAATGAACGCATTTGTTGCCGATGCTTTTAATGATCGATTTGAATCTATTTTATCGATTCGTTGTTGCAGCTTATTGAAATTTTGATGCTATTTTAAAAGAAAAGTGCATTTTCTGAGCTAGTTTTGTGAATACCTAACCCTTGGATGCATGACACATGTGTACTTACACTCTTCCATGATTTGGGTTGAAAATAAGTGATATAAATATAAGTCCAATAAAGGTCATAAACATGTTTTATGGGGAATACCTGAAATATGACAATATTACAAAGTTTTTATTTTTTAAATATTTTGAAGATTAATAACCATGGGGTCATTTTGGCCCCACTTATGCATCCAAGGGTTAATACTAGCAGGGATGGGTAGGGTTACTTTAACTGGATTACTTTCAATGACTTTTGGATGACTCCAATACCAAATATGCTAATAAAAGACAAAAGAAACTAAATACAGGGAGTGCAGAATTATTAGGCAAGTTGTATTTTTGAGGATTAATTTTATTATTGAACAGCAACCATGTTCTTAATGAACCCAAAAGTCTCATTAATATCAAAGCTGAATATTTTGGAAGTTGGAGTGGGGCTTTTTTAGTTTTAGCTATTTTAGGAGGATATCTGTGTGTGCAGGTGACTATTACTGTGCATAATTATTAGGCAACTTAACAAAAAACAAATGTATACCCATTTCAATTATTTATTTTCATCAGGGAAACCAATATAACAGCTCAACATTCACAAATATATATTTCTGACATTCAAAAACAAAACAAAAACAAATCAGTGACCAATATAGCCACCTTTCTTTGCAAGGACACTCAAAAGCCTGCCATCCATGGATTCTGTCAGTGCTTTGATCTGTTCACGATCAACATTGCGTGCAGCAGCAACCACAGTCTCCCAGACACTGTTCAGAGAGGTGTACTGTTTTCCCTCCTTGTAAATCTCACATTTGATGAGGGACCACAGGTTCTCTATGGGGTTCAGATCAGGTGAACAAGGAGGCCATGTCATTAGTTTTTCTTCTTTTAGACCCTTTTTGCCAGCCACGCTGTGGAGTACTTGGATGCGTGTGATGGAGCGTTGTCCTGCATGAAAATCATGTTTTTCTTGAAGGATGCGGACTTCTTCCTGTACCACTGCTTGAAGAAGGTGTCTTCCAGAAACTGGCAGTAGGACTGGGAATTGAGCTTGAGTCCATCCTCAACCCGAAAAGGCCCCACAAGCTCATCTTTGATGATACCAGCCCATACCAGTACCCCACCTCCACCTTGCTGGCGTCTGAGGCGGACTGGAGCTCTCTGCCCTTTACCGATCCAGCCACGGGCCCATCCATCTGGCCCATCAAGACTCACTCTCATTTCATCAGTCCATAAAACCTTAGAAAAATCCGTCTTGAGATATTTCTTGGCCCAGTCTTGACGTTTCAGCTTGTGTGTCTTGTTCAGTGGTGGTCGTTTTTCAGCCTTTCTTACCTTGGCCATGTCTCTGAGTATTGCACACCTTGTGCTTTTGGGCACTCCAGTGATATGCAGGTCTGAAATATGGCAAAACTGGTGGCAAGTGGCATCTTGGCAGCTGTACGCTTGACTTTTCTCAGTTCACGGGCAGTTATTTTGCGCCTTGGTTTTTCTACACGCTTCTTGCGACCCTGTTGACTATTTTGAATGTAACGCTTGATTGTTCGATGATCACGCTTCAGAAGCTTGGCAATTTTAAGAGTGCTGCATCCCTCTGCAAGATATCTCACTATTTTTGACTTTTCAGAGCCTGTCAAGTCCCTCTTCTGACCCATTTTGCCAAAGGAAAGGAAGTTGCCTAATAATTATGCACACCTGATATAGGGTGTTGATGTCATTAGACCACACCCCTTCTCATTACAGAGATGCACATCACCTGATATGCTTAATTGGTAGTAGGCTTTCGAGCCTATACAGCTTGGAGTAAGACAACATGCATAAAGAGGATGATGTGGTCAAAATACTCATTTGCCTAATAATTCTGCACTCCCTGTATGAATAAAATGACGACTCACAACACGTGGTAAGCTTTCTCTCCTGGCTTTGATCTCTTTGATCTCCAGCAAAACTAACAACAAATGCGACAGAAACCAAATGAAAATAAATACAAACAGCTTGCCAACATCATTTTTGCCATTCCATGTATTCCGTTACTCCGCAAGCCTGCACAAAATTTTGTTATTTTATTCATATTTAGTTTATTGTGTCTTTTATTAGCATATTTGGTATTGGAGTAATCCAAAAGTAATTGAAAGTAATCCAGTTAAAGTAACCCTGCCCAACCCTGAATACTAGTCATATGCTTTAAACTTAACTTTGTCCTGCGATGACACAAATGCACTACGTCACGTCGTAATATTGATTCGATTTTGGTTAATCTTGCAGCCCTTGTAACAACATAGTAAGAACATGATTTCTTGTCATTTTAGGAATACATATTAAACTGGGTGCGCAAATTAGTAACAAAAAGTAGCTTTTGGCTGGGATAAAGGTTGGAGAACCCTGAGATAAAGGATATTCCTGCAGAACTCTTAAATTTGATATTGTTTTTATTTTTCTCATCTTAAGCTTTCCTTTTTTCAACATTTCTTCTCCATTTTTATTTCGTATTAATCATCATCTGAGGAGTAGGTCTGCTTCTTAGCTCGAGTTGAAACGCATTGTTCATTATGAATACAACCTCAAGCCAAAGACCTTTTCATCTTTTCTCAAATGCACATATGCGCTGCTAGAGATTTAGATAATAATTTAAACACCCATCCATTTTTTTGAACTGCAGTATTTGGCTCATTACCTCAAGCAGGAAAGGTTCAGAATACAAGCAGTGTTCATGTTACCTGTGAAAAGTGATGGGTCCCGGGGACTCGCATGCTCAAAAATCTATGGGTCCCAACAGAGATATATGGGTCCCCAACATTTAGTGTGCTCCATGCCCTTACAAACTGTCGTATTTTCCCGTACAAAATACAAAAAAAAATTTTTTTTTTCCAAACATGTTTATTTATGTAGTTTAACATGTTACATTTTACATGTGTTTTGTTATATCATATATATTGTTAATGAACATTTTGTTGTGAGATACTGAGTTGCTCGACATGAATGAGGTTTATTATAAAAAAGGTTCAAAAATGAAGTCGCTTGGACGTTCACTATAGAAGGAAAAAATACATGCAGATATAGTTAAGTAGAATAATACATTTTCTTATTCAAATTATTTATTCATTTTCTCCATTAAATTATTGTTGGTAATATACTGATTAAAAGGGATCGCCACAAACCTGTCTTTTTTCATTTTCTCCTTTAATACTTCCTTTTTTTCTCAACTTCTTTCTTTATACAACATAATCATTCGTAATATAATGCATCAAAGCAAGTGAGCCGTTTGAGAGCCGGCTCTCTAGAGTGAGTTGAGCCGAAAAAGCCGGTTCTCTAAAAAGAAACGGACTTTCACTACACAACTCCAACTGGAGATCGGCGTGCAGACGAAAACTCGAACCGCGAGACCAAAACAACAATCTGCCTCACGAAAAGTTTGGAGTGCGGTAAATCTTTCTTAAAAAATGATAATGACAATTTCGTGTCAAAAAAGTTACGTCCCGGGGACGCACGTTGATTTGACACGATGCGTCCCCAGCAAAAATAATGCGTCTAGGACGCTGGGACGCGGGCAAACGAGAACACTGTACAAGCCCAGTTTTTTCCCAGGTGTCCACTAGAGCTTCTTGGGACAGGAAAACTTCCCTATTACTAAGTTCAAAAATTGTTTGTACTGGTCCCCTGTTGCTAGGTTCTGATTTTGATTTGAAGTTTTCCTTCTTATACATTTCTTATGTCCACTGAATTTTTTTTTTCATATAGACAAACCATATTCTGTTTCAATCAATGGCAGTACAGTGGAACCTCGGTTTCCGAACGCCTCTCGGTTTGAACAAATCGGAGTCCGACCAAAAATTTCGAGAAATTCTTGCTTCGCTGTTCGCTCAAAAAAATCGTAGTTCGAACGCCGGTAATGCGTGTGTGCGTACGCTAGGGTGCGATGCTGAGCGGCGTACGGGTGTTTTAGCCCCTTATTATGCCTCTGAAGAAAGTGAGGGCAAGCAGCAAAGTTGCTTCCGGTGAAAAAAGAAAAGTAGTGCGTACAACTATTGCATTTAAGAAAGAAATGATAGCTCCACCGTCCACCTGCGCCTCCTGCTGACCACCACAAAGGTAAGAAATCCTATTCATAAGATTACGATAACGCGAAGGTACGATTAGCCTGGGTTAGCTTTATGTTTACGGTAAACATTCAGGGTGTTGGAACGGAGCCCAACATTCAGGGTGTTGGAACGGAGCCCCCTCTCCAATGAACCGCTCACCACTTGTTGTGAAGACCCGGGTGCTAAATGACTTGTAAACGACCTGATTTTTTTTTTACACGTTCATTTTAGCGTCATCTTTCGTACGGAAGATTACGATAACGCGAACGTACGATTAGCCTGGGTTAGCTTTATGTTTACGTTAAACATTCAAGCTAAACATTTAGGGTGTTGGAACGGATTAAAACGATTTACATTATTTATAATGGGAAAAATGATTTCGGTGATCAAACAAATCGGTTTTCGAACAGGGTTCTGGAATGGTCGAAACCCGAGGTTCCACTGTACCACTGCCTCTCTCAGCAAATGAATGAGGTCACCGTGAAATTGGTGAGGTCTTTCCTGGGAAATGGACCACTTATCTCCTGCCAAGGTTTGCATCTGGAATAGTCAGAAGCTCTAAAAGACTGACTTGTCCTAAACGGATATAATAAAGATTTAATCAATTCAATGCGGCATGTGAGCCAATTTTTAACCACTGCAAAGTAGTTGCTGCATTAGTGTTCATATAACCACTCAATTATATTTATATGCTTCACTTGCAATTAAAAGTGGCCAAATGAAATACACTTATTGAATTAGGTGCTGGAATCAATTCTATTGCAGGGTTTTCCTTGCTTAAAGAGACAGTGCATAATATTTAGTGCCTGTTAGTGATTAAAAAAAAAACATTTATTCTGTATATATACTGGACTGTCTCAGAAAATTAGAATA